>NC_087218.1:54396368-54401368 GCF_015104395.2 Macrobrachium nipponense | reverse complement strand
CAAGCGGAAAGAGCTGACCATATAAAAAAGGCACAAACAACAGGCAAAGAACGGACACAAAAAACCAACAAAACAACAGCCACAAACCCAAAACTCGTACATAAAAGCAGCAAAAAACAACGGCAAAGAAACGGACGCAAAAGCACAAACGCCGAAAACGACGAGGTCAAAACGAGTCCTGAAGTCCAACTAACAAGACACCCGATTCAGATAAACAAAGAAAGGGGTAGCTCACGCCAAACACGTGCTGCTGATAAGACCGAGATATGAAAGATATCTCCCGACTTGTACGATTATTTATTGAATTGGGTTGTTTGATTATTGATTAAATTGAGTTGTTTGATGTTGTTTGTCTTCCTCTGTAAACAAACATAAACATAAAAAGGAGATGAGTTGATCTGATTTGATTTAATTTAGCGAAATTTTATAGTGCCAAGCCAAAATGGGTGGGCACTTTCGGCCATTCAGAGTTTGGGACAGTGAATAGAAGGAGTTGGAGTGGTTGGACAGCAGAGTAAAAGGACAAGGATTTTAAGGTGGAACTGGGAAGAAAAACCCAACAGTTGCGCTGAGAATTAGTCAAAAAGGCTGGAGAAAAGAAGTGAGAATAGAGGTTAAAAAAAAAAAAAAACTCTTAGCAACGCCTACAGTGCTCCGCTACTTGTGATAACAAGCTACGTAAGTGAAACACCTACCTTCCCCTAGTCTTTTTCCTGCCCCATATTTCTCACTAAGATTCAGACTCAACCAGCTGTGTAAAATATATAAGTCTTATCTCCCGACCCCAGCATCCAGGGATAAAGAAAAAAAAAAAAAACTTCCGGGACATTGGAAGGAGAGGAAAAACTCTCTCACTTCGGTCCGTAAGGCGTGAATGGCGGTCGCCTTGAGAGAG
Source organism: Macrobrachium nipponense (assembly GCF_015104395.2). NCBI lineage: Eukaryota > Metazoa > Arthropoda > Malacostraca > Decapoda > Palaemonidae > Macrobrachium > Macrobrachium nipponense. The sequence continues at coordinate 54,400,473 of NC_087218.1, read as the reverse complement.
AGTTGGGAGAGAGAGAGGAAGAGAGGAGTAAGAGAGGAGAGATAGAAGGAGAGAATTATAAGGTTCATCATTTGGTCGTCGTAAAGATTATGGCATCAGCTATTTAAAATACTAGTCTTTCCCCAGTAGTTACATAGCTCCTAATACTAATCAACGCTCTCTCTCTCTCTCTCTCTCTCTCTCTCTCTCTCCTTAGTCCCAATAGAACCATAAACCGACTTTCAACACAAAAGGAAAAAAACGATAACACGAGCTGACTAATTCCCCTGGATGAAAACAATCTCTCTCTCTCTCTCTCTCTCTCTCTCTCTCTCTCTCTCTCTCCCCTTAGTCCCAATAGAACTCTAATCCGACTTGCAACACGAAAAGAAAAAAAGAATAATAACGCGAGTTGACTTATTCCTATGGATGAAAACTGCATAAGTATTTATTGTATTGTGCATATAAGATATATATTATATATATATATATATATTATATATATATTATATATATATATATATATATGTATATATATTATAGATATAGTATATATAATATATATTATATAGTTAATATATATTATAAAGTTACTATAGATAAAATATATATATATACATGGTATAGTATGTAATATTTATCTATATTTATATACAAATACACACACACACACACACACACACATACACACACACACACACACACACATATATATATATTATATATATAGATAATATATATATATATATACATATATATGATATATATACATATTTATATATATATATATATATATATATATATATATATATTATATTCATATATATCATATAATATATATATTATATATATATTTATATATTTTATATATATATAGATATTATATATATCATACAATATATATATATATATATATATATATATATATATATCAATTCAAGCTACAAATGTCCTTTAATATCTAAATTCAACTTTAAACCTAAACTTTACCTCCCAAATGATATATTTTCATATATGTACCGAAGGGGAATTTTTTAATTGATAATAATTTCGTCCCCCCATGGGATCGAACCACCGTCCAAGTGGACGGGGACGAAATCAGGACCGTCAGTGACGCTATCCAATCAGCCTGGCTGATTGGATAGCGTCACTGACGGTCCTGATTTCGTCCCCGTCCACTTGGACGGTGGTTCGATCCCTATGGGGGGACGAAATTATTATCAATTAAAAAATTCCCCTTCGTACATATGAACAAAATATATCATTTTGGGAGGTAAAGTGAATTTAGATATTAAAGGTTGAGGCATTTGTAGCTTGAATTGATATATAAATGTGGATCACGTTCGATGTGATAATTATTCATATAATAGATAGATATAATTATATATAATATTATATATATAATTAACTATATAATATTGTTATATATAGATTATATAGATATATACCTATATATATTATATATATATATATATTAATATATAATATATATATAATGACTGGTTAAAAATGTTCTGTTACAACAGAATTCCATCTAATAAAAGGAGCCCATAGAATGATTATATTTCAGAGACTGCTGTCTCCCTCTTCAGGTAGATGGATGAGAAAAGTTATGTATATAGTTTTGTGCATGTGCGCGCGTATAGGCACACGTTAACCTTCACTCGTATCATATTTTCAGAATGGGAAACGAAAACAGCTCGTGGAATTTGCTCAATCAAAATTACCTTTCCGTGTTCACGCAATTGAGACTCAAAATCATGCCCAATGAAAGGGAGAACTGCCATCATTAAACTGCCGTTTGCCCGAAGTGATTCAAACAAATGTCTTTCCGGAAGCTAAATGAATGCAATTCTCACGAAGGGATGGATATGTGTACGTTCTAATTGAATATTTCCCTTTAGGAGATTCCATGTATGAATGCTAGGTATTTGTACTATTGTACATTATATATATAAATATATATATATATATATATATATATATATATATAATATATATATATATATATATATGTGTGTTGTGTGTGTGTGTGTATTTATAAATACATACGAGGAAGATGGAGAAAGTTCTAGAAACAGCACAACCCCACATAAAATGGGAAAAGTTGAAGGCAAAGAAGATATATATATATTATATATATATATATATATATATATATAATATATAAGCAAATACAGCATGAAAATGGCAGGCAGAAGGTCAGTACCAAGCGCTTTCTCTTGTTTATTCAGGCATCGTCGGGGGACACAAATAAATAAATAAAATAATAAAAAATTTAAAAATAAAAAATTAAGTCACCTACTTCTACTGTAATTTTTTTGGCGTACACACACACACACACAACACATATATATATATATATATATATATTATATATATATATATATATATATTGTACATATATATTCTTGTTGTTCATTACACAACACAACAAATAATTTAGAAACATTAATTCTATTACTATACATGAACAATTGCTACTGTCAAAAAACAGCAATTCTTTGCAACATTAGGGATTTTAGTGTCACTCTACGAGCAATAAAGAAGTACTTGATTTTTCACCCCGTCACCCCTTCAACTTTCTTTTTTTTCTAAACTAACGACTTTCCCCTTGATGACTTGCTTTCTTTTCTTTCTACAGGCTGTCACTGTATGAATACAAATGCACTGTATGAATACAAATGGGAGTTGTTGCTTTCCTTTACGAGGTGTCATCGAGTCCTGACTAGATCTATCTACTTTTCATTTCGTCGTTTCTAAATCTGTCTACTTTTCATTCCGTTATTACTAGATCTGTCTACTTTTCATTCCGTTATTACTAGATCTGTCTACTTTTCATTTCGTCTTCTCTAAATCCGTCTTCTTTTCATTTCGTTATTACTAAATCTGTCTACTTTTCACTTCGTTATTACTAGATCTGTCTACTTTTCCCAGGTTTCATTTTTGTATTACTGCGAAATTTAGACAATGGACATACAGACAATTCTCTAATATAAAAAAATTCTTTTTAACTCTCGAAAGTGAACAAGTTGCCTGAGAGAGAGAGAGAGAGAGAGAGAGAGAGAGAGAGAGAGAGAGAGAGTGAGGTTGGTGTGGGTTGGGGGTGGGGGTGTTCAAGTCAGATGTAAACCGGGCAGTTGAAAACGGAAAACAGATCTCAAACCCTGCAAGGAGAGAGAGAGAGAGAGAGAGAGAGAGAGAGAGAGAGAGAGAGAGAGAGAGTCTTACCACCAAAACACAGAACGTAGTTCCGAACCCGTCGCAAAATTTCTAGATACTAAAGTTTCACAGCAACAAAAACGTGCTATTAAAATAGATTTACCGGTTATGTTTAATGTTAAAATTAACAGCAAAAACACGAACCACATTCATGAAACATGAAACCTTAAAAAAACGAACCCCATTCATGAGAATCATGAAGGCTAAAATAAAAAACGAACCCCATTCATGAGAATCATGAAGGCTAAAATAAAAAAAGAACCACATTCATGAGAATCATGAAGGCTAAAATAAAAAAACGAACCACATTCATGAGAATCATGAAGGCTAAAATAAAAAAACGAACCACATTCAGGAGGATCATAAAAACAAAAAAAAAAAAAAAAAAAAAAAAAAAAAAAGGACTTCTGGACCTGAACATCGTCGTTCTAATCAGACACACAATAACCTATAAACAAGTGATAAACGCAGTACTTACAAACGGCCAGGTTGTTGACAATGAGAGCGCGGTGAAAATGGAAAAGAGAAAGATGATTTCCCCTGAGATTCCGTCTTTGTAGAAAAGATACAAAAACTCCACCTGAAATACAGGCTTCGTTGCCGAGCGTAATTCTGCTGCTTCTCTCAATCACCCCCCCCCCCCCCCCTACCCCCCACCCCCCAAAATGCAAAAGTAAATCCAGTCTTCAAATCTCAAACTAAATATATATACTCATACAAAAAATAAATCACCGATTTAAAGATTAGACAAAATAAATAAAATCTTGATAATATGATAATATTGCCTGGTACTATTATTATTATTTTATTATTATTATTATTATTATTATTATTATTATTATTATTATTATTATTATTATTATTCAGAAGATGAAACGCATTGACCTGAAATTCAAGCTTCCAA
>NC_087218.1:54373868-54393868 GCF_015104395.2 Macrobrachium nipponense | reverse complement strand
TTTATAGCCTACTAATGTGCTTTCTCTCTCTCTCTCTCTCATGAAAAGATTTGATTTTAATGCTTATCTTATGTTACAAAGCCTATCTATTCGGCTGCAAACGACAAGGGAGGGGGGTACTATAATCTAAAGCCTAGGAATGCGATCCCTTCTCTCTCTCTGTGTGTGCACCCGTTTTCCTACAACCCATCAAGATGCAAATGTTAAGACTATTGCTATTTCCTTTTTGTTTTGTGTTTTTATATGGCTGGATACGACGTAGACGGAATGTGCCTTATGCCAGTGCCCTGTCTATCAAAATACAACATTTTGATAGATTATCGAGTTTGAAATGCCTAAATTCTACCTGCAAAAAATAAATAAATGAATAAATAATTAAACAGATAAATAAATAAATAAAAATGAAGCAGTGAGGTCACTTATTAAGCAAAGAAAAATCGGATTATGTAGGTTGGTTTGGCGGAAGGACAAGATGAACCATTCGATTCTCCTGATGAAAAATCGTTGCGCGCGCACACACACACACACACACACACACACACACACACACCACACACACCATTTAAGGAAATGTTCGACTGAGCCATTCAAAGCCAAACTGTGACTGAGACCTAAGTGAATTATTAGCAATGTCCAAGGGAAAAAAATGAGTTGTTACAGTATATTTACGAAACAAAAACCTAATGGCAAATAGGAATGAATGAAATATGATCTAAGACAAAAAACCAAGGCCTGGTACCTATGAGGTCATTCAGCCTGACAGAGAATCTGAGTGTTAAATGGTTCTCAAGATGTAAGAGGAGGCAAACCTCAAAGCAAGTTGCACTATGAAACAATTGTAGGGAGAGGGTGGAAAGTGAGATGGAAGGAAGCGAATACGAACGGAGGCACAGTCATAGGGATGAAAGAAAGTACTAAGATGGAAGAAAGAGAATATGAAGGAATGTAGAGTATAGGAATGAAAGGGGAATATGAAAGGAGGTACAATCAAAAAGATGAAAGTAAGATGGAAGAAAGAGAATATGAACGGAGGTACAGTCATAGAAATGGAAGGGGTTGCAGCTAAAGGCCGAGGGGACTCCCTCAAAGAACCTTGAGTAATGCTTGTGGTGCGCTGCGAGAGGCGCACTGACGACACTCCCCCCCTCACCCCCCACCCCATAGCCCTAACTCCAACCCTCCCGCAGAGAATGGCAAAAGACGAACGAAACTTCTGATAGCAACGAATCAAAAAATATAAACGGAGGTAAAAATTAAAGAAAATAAAAATAGGAAAGGTGGGGCGGGTGAGGGGGGTGGGGGAGCTTGTGGGCCAAGTATTCACGAATCTTCCGCTTGCAAGATGAGTCAACCTGTAGCGCCCAAACGAGAGTTTCGACGACAACAACGGCCTTAACACAAAAAGAGAGAAGCAGAAGAAGAAGAAGATTCTCGAAGTCTCTCTCTCGTGAGGTACGAATCGACTCAAAGGATCTACTTTTGCATGGCCTTCCGTACGTCTGTTGTATCACGTATCAGAATGAGAGATTTGTTATGACAGACGATCTGACACAGTTCGGCATTCATCGGAAGCGAAGCTTAGCCTCTGACCCTCATCAGAGCTGGCTGAGTGTGTGTGTGCGTGTGTGTGTGTGTGTGTGTCTTCAAATTATATAGATGTGTGCTAATGAACTCCTTCGTACCTAAGGATCAACTCCACTTGACACTTACATTAAAATAATCGTCTGTAGTATTCTATGCATTTTTATAACAGACCCAAGACCAAATAATCGTCTATATTCAATGCGTTTTTATAATAAACTCAAAACCAAATAATCGTCTATATTCTATGCATTTTTATAACAGGACCAAAACCTAATAAATGTCTATATTCTATGCATTTTTATAACAGACCCAAAACCTAATAAATGTCTATATTCTAAGCATTTTTATAACGGCCTCAAAACCAAATAACCTTCTATATTCGATGTCTTTTTCCTTTTACTAGACTCAAAAAAAAGTATCCTCTATACTATATGCTTTTTATAACAGACCCAAAACCAAATAATCGTCTATATTCTATTTGTCAAAAACAAATAATCGTCTATACTGTATGCTATTTCATATTAGACGCAGAAACACAAGAATTTATTATAATTTACAACCTTTAGAGGTAAAAACCAAGAAGTTTTTTATAATTTACAACTTACTGAGGTAAAAACCAAGAATCTATGGTAATTTACATCTTTTTGAGGTAAAAACCAAGAATTTTTATAATTTACAACTTTTTGTGGTAGAAAACCAAGAATTTATTGTAATTTACAACTTTTTGTGGTAAAAACCAAGATTTTTTTTAACACAATTTTTTTAGATAAATACCAAGAATCTATTATAATTTACATCTTTTGAGGTCAAAACAAAGAATTTTTTTATCATTTACACCTTTTTGAGGAAATAACCAAGAATCTTTTATAATTTACAACTTTTTGAGGGAAAAATCATTCACATCTTACGCATTTTTATTAGGAAGAAACCAATAATCGTCAGCATTCTGTACTTTTTATAAAAGACACAAAAACAAAACCATCGTTGATAATTTACGTCTTTTAAAGTTGATATATTGCGTTTTTTTTATTACGAACAAAGCAGAACAAATCTTTCTATGTCTTTTAAATAGTATCTAGATGATAATTTACTAATAATGAAATAAAAACAAATAATATGCCGAAAAATTCGGCGCAATCAGTTTTCTGCAAAGCGTATAATGCTGTATGAAATTTTCAGCCACGGTCCAATGGTGGTCTTGGCCACGACCCATGAAACTCTTATCCGCGGTCCGGTAGTGACCAGAAGTACGATATGGCTAAATTTAACCCTAAAATAAGAATAACAAATACTGAAGCTAGAGGGTTGTAACTTGGTATTTTTGATGATGGGAGAATGGATGATCAACATACCAATTAAAATTAGCAGGTCTCTAGTCTCAGTAATTTTTCTTTAAGATCTGAGGACGGACAGAAAAAGTGCGGACGGACAGACCAAAAGCCGTCACAATGCTTTTCTTTTACGGAAAACTAAAAACTGGAATATTCTTCAAAAGCGTTTCTGTTCACTACCAACCTTGAGCTCAAGCGATAACGAACTGGCGCAGCCTGTTAGAAGACAAACGAACACAAAGACTTGGAGCAGAGTTACGAAAGGTGTTATAGGGCAACGTAGTACTTCTTCTGTAGTCACAATGGCCTCTTAACTCCTCGATTTCCTCACACTTGGCGAGGTCGCTTTCGGCGGAGTGTGAGACGGGGGCGGGGGGGGGGGGGGGGGGGGGGGGTGTTGCCCAAGACAGCGTGAGGAGAAGGGAAAGTTAGAAGGTCCATTTGGGTGCCTGGAGAATCTGTGTGAGGAGATTTGTGAAAGCGAAAGAAAGGAAAGACAGACAAGTGGCAGACTTTCACATAGGCCCTTTGTGATGATAATGGGATGATAGTCCTCATAGGGATTTACTCAAGGGCGTTTGCAGTGACCATTAGGCTGGCCAACTCCTCAGACTATGCTTCAATTCCTTTATTTTCTGGGCCTCTTTCCCCTTGCTGTCCAACCTCTTTACTTAAGTCCTTAATGAATCTCCTTCAAAGAAGAAACACAGCTAAAATCTCCTTTGAAGAACCACAGCTAAACATCTGGAGCCTCCTTCAAAGTACCACAGCTAGAATCTCCTTTAAATAACAACAGCTAAACAGCTACAATCTCCTTAAAATAACAACAGCTACAATCTCCTTCAAATAACCGCAGCTAAACAGCTAGAATCCCCTTCAAAGAACCACAGCTAAACAGCTAGAATCTCCTTCAAATAACAACAGCTAAACAGCTAGAATCTCCTTCAAATAACAACAGCTAAACAGCTAGAATCTCCTTCAAGGAACGAAGCTAAACCATCCTTCAAAGACCCACAGCTAAACAGTTAGAATCTCCCTCATAACAGCCACACAGCTACACCCTCCCTGAGATCTCCCTACACGAAGCTGAGTTGAGTGGACAGGAAAGCCACTGTATACAACCTTTAGCCGTATCACAGCGAGCGGGTTTATGAATAAAAGCTCTAAAAACAGAGAACTCCTTCGTTAGCCCAGAAACGCCGCAATTGCTAGCAGATGGGGGCAGTCCTTTGAATGCTGTCCTTCAAGGGCTTCACGATTCTGTAAAAGCGTTGACACTAAGAGTATGACTCTTGCGATAACTGGTTCTTGTGTGTAGTATTCAAGCATGTAGGCTACTGACAACAATTCCTTTCTGTTCTATTGTAACAGAATATTTCTTCTCGTAGTTATTGTTATTATTATTATTATTATTTTGTTATTATTATTATTATTGGAAGTAAACCCTCTTTTAAACATGTTTTATTCAAAGTAATTGCTGCCTCAGCTGCATTAATTTTATATAGGTTCTTCTCTATTTTCCTAATTATAGAGAAGAACCTACATAAAATTAATGCAGCTGAGGCACCAATTACTTTTTAAAAAAACCTGTTATTATTATTATTATTATTATTATTATTATTATTATTATTACTATTATTATTCGGATGATGAACCCTACTCGTGTGGACCAAGCCCACTGGAGGGGCCACAGACTTCAAATTCAATCGTCCAAAGAAAATTATTGCAGTGTTAGTTAGAAAGAAGTAACAGAAGGCAATGGGAAATACAGAAAGCACAGGTCACTTATTAAAAAGAAACGTAAATTAGTGCATTAATAAATGAATAGAGAAAATGTAACTAAAAGATTAAAATACAGGAATACAGCTTTTCCTCTGGATTTGTTTGAATAAAGTGTCACTGTAATCACTTCGTTTATTATTATTATTATTATTATTATTATTATTATTATTATTATTATTATTATTATTATTATTATCATTTATTATTATTATTATTATTATTATTATTATTATTATTATTATTATTATATTCTGTAATATTCTTAGGAAGCTTGAGTTTTAAGTAAGTGGCCCCTGCAGGCTTGTTTCATATAAATAGCGGCTAATGTTCTGAATAATAATAATAATAATATTATAATAATATAATAATAATAATAATAATAATAATAATAATCAATAATAATGTATCTCTTGACATTAAGTAAACACAGGCAAATGGTAAATTAATTTTTTTTACACTGAGGAAGTGAATAAATGAATTCATTTATGGAATTATTAAATTCACAGGTTATTAGTCATAGGATTTACCGCAACTGTTACAAAATACTATAGAATCTGAGTAGATTAATTCCATCTCAGCGTAAAACAAACGCAATTACAAAAAGACCGAGACGACATCATAGTCAATTTAATAAAAACCAGAGGAAATTTATATACCTTCGGTCGCGAATAATCAACATCCAATTCTGTTGACAGCCATACGTTCACGATGCAAAATAAGACTGGTAACCAGCTGTATTTCATTAATGAATATCCAATTAATTCGGAGCTGACTGGTTCTCCAGAATTTGTAGGCAGACATAATGCTTGTCCCCGTAGGAGAGTAGTGTCACCAGCGCTCCTCACTAAAGTGTATTTTCATCGCCCCTTCGGCCCACGGCTGCAAGCACTTTTCAGCCTTATACTTTACCTCCATTCACGCCTCCTTTCTAAATTCTTGTTGTCCAGCAATTCTGACAACTGTGGGGGATTCTTCCTGCTCAACCTTTAGATATTTGTAGTTTATCTCCTTTATTTTCTCGATCGCTAAATCTTGCTGTCCAACCACTCCAACTCCCTTTTATAAGCACTGAATCACCGAAAGTGCCCCAGTGCCCTCACAAACTAGATTTCATAAAATCTGACTCGGTGCTTACAGTAACCTACGTCACTGGTCATCTTAAAATAAAGCTTTCCATTTAAATGTAAACAAATTAATATGTCCTGCAGAGCAACATAACAGTATTCACCAGAGGAATTATTTCTTTCATCTCTTACAGAAACCGAAACCAAAAGTCAATAAAACAAATGTTGACACTTTTCTTTCTCTGCATTCTGGGACTGGTCCAGGTGGGTTATTTATCAAAAAACTCAATGTGTCAAACGGGTTTCCCTAAGACTATACAAGAAATATTTCAGCCCATATAAAACCCCATAACCAGAGTCAAATATACCCAAGTTTTGATACCTTCACTTGTTGTATTCTGGGGACTGATCCATTGGCTTGTCTACATGACCCTGAAATTAAATTTCACTAGAACTCAGCCCATAAACTGAAAAACCCTCGAACCCAGCCCTTATGCTAAATTACAGTACAGCACACTTAGCGCAGGACCGATCAAAGTACCCAAGTGCCATGCAAGTATGACCAGAGCCCAGCCCTGAAACTGAATTTCAGTAACACACACTTGAGAGAAATAATGTGCAGCAGATGACGAAGGAATAAAATTGCTGGGTATATATATCCCTCCCCTCTGTCACAACCTTGTTTACCAAAGCACCCAGATACCATACAAGTGAGCTCAGAACCCAGCCCTTACGCTGAATTTCTGCAGGGCATACATGGCGTATAAGTCACTGCAGAAGATGACGAAGGAACAAAATTGCCGTTTTATCTCTCTTCCTCCCTCCTGCCACAAAGAGAGTCGAGACTCGGTAGCAAAGCCGACCATCCTCCCAGCAAGGGATCATCGACTTTCCGCAAACAAGTGACTGTATCTGAGTGAGGCGGCGCTGTTTTCCTAACCCACTTACAAAGAGCAATCAGCGAGCTACAGCTGTAATAACTTGGGACGGGGGTCGCTCTGTATTCTTTTTTAGAAAACGGGGATGAAGGAGGTCTAAGGAATGGGATTCTTTAGGATACGAGAGTGATCCTCGGGACGTTTTTCCCGAAACGGGAATTGCATGAACGGCTTCTTTTTATGTCGCGTAAGATTTTTCCCTATTCTTGTCCAACTTAATTATCGGCGCATGCGCTTTCGAATTTCGCCCGACCCGAGATGCTATAAACTGCCGCCGCATTCAAATTTCGCGGAAGAAAATTCAAAATTTCCCATTCGCCTTCAAACCTGGACCTATCTTACCGTCTGCCCTTGGGGCGTGCAATTACAGATTTCGGCGTACTTAAAAAAAAACCATGTCCTCCGTGTTTTAAATATATTAAGAGGGAAGAAACTCATATCTTGCCCTTGGGACACGACTGCCCATCTTCAGGAGTACAGTCGCCACCACTGACAAGATGGTAATTCTGAAATGTATTCGAGAATAATTGCATTATTCTTCTTCGCGTGACCTTCTGGCCCGGGGAGAGAGAGAGAGAGAGAGAGAGAGAGCTGTGTATATATATTATTTATATAAATTTAAACGCGTCAGGCCCTCATGAACCTTGGAGGAAGAACCAGCGCTTTCATAACACTTACTCTCTTCTTCTCGTCTGCCGAGGAATTTTTCACTGGGTGCCTTTGTTTGTGCGAAGAAGCGGAGAGTGAGTGAGTGAATCTCGCGTTTCAGAAGTTGCCCGTCCGCCGCCGCCGCGCATGCGTAGATCACGCGCGGTCTGCTCATCGTCATAATATCAAGCCTTCCACAGTGACATGCCGGAAACTGCTCAGTTTCAGAAAAAGTCTTACAGATAATTTAATCTTCATTTGAAGCTTAAGGGCATTATAAAACCTTCGGCTTTATATGATTGCTGCAGCTTTACAAAAATTATAATAAATAGTTCCTGTGGGATTATAAACCTTTGTTTTGACATAAAATTCTCGCTTGGGATCAAATAATTCGTTCTTTTGAATGTACAGGGTGTCCATAAAGTCCCAGTACCATTACAAGCAATTAATACTTGTAATGGTACTTGGACTTTATGGACACCCTGTATTTCTCAAACTTGCTCATTTCACTGCTAATAATGTCGATTTTTACATGCCATTAATGCTATAACAACAACCAATGTCAACCGGTAACAAATTGCATTAAAAGGAAGAATACGAAGAAAATATATTAATAATTTTTTTTACACTAGAAATAACGAACCACTGACTTTGAATCGACTCGAGTTACTGACCAGATCTGATCATATTTATTTAATTTTTGCTATAAAACAAGCACTGGAACACTTTCACCCAGCCATTCGGAGTTTCAGCCAGTGAAAAGCGGGCGTTGGAGAAGTTGGACAGCAAATTTGAAGAGAGGAAGCTGGAATGTTGTTTGTTTGTATGGTGTCTTTACGTTGCATGGAACCAGTCACTGTGGTTATTCAGCAACGGGACCAACGGCTTTACGCGACTTCCGAACCACGTCGAGAGTGAACTTCTGTCACCAGAAATACACATCTCTGACCCCTCAATGGAATGGTCGAGAATCGAACTCGCGGCCACCGAGGTGGCAGGCCAAGACCATACCAACCATGCCACCGAGGCGCTTGGAAGCAGGAATGGAGGTGAAGTAAAAGGCTATAAAGTGAGCGCAGCTAGGTTCCGATGGGACTCGGCTAACGTCCTTTAGTAATGCCTACAATGCACGAAGTGAGGGATACTGAAGGCACTAGCGATAGAGGGGACTGACAAGCAGAAGCTGATGTCAAATCAGAACACTGACATTACAAGGAAATGCAATTTTAATGAACCATATCTCGCCCCAACTGTTTTTTGAGCTAAGAAAAAAGTCAAGTCTCTCATAGTTTAGCCAGACCACTGAGCTGATTAACAGCTCTCCTAGGGCTGGCCTCAAGGATTAGATTTTTATTTACGTGGCTAAGATCCGAACCACATTAAATCGAGAAATGAATTCCTGATCGCCAGAAATAAATTCCTCTGGTTCCTTACTGGCAGCAGCGGTAAGCGAACTCTGGCTACCAGATTGATAGGCGAGTATGCAACATACTTGTCCACTGAGGAACTCTTAGGAATGGAATGGAATACAGAATCTTGGTAAAAAGCCAAGTGCTGGGACCTCCGATGAAGTCATCCGATGAAGTCATTCAGCGCTGGAAGAGAAATTCAGAGTAAAAAGGTCTTAAATGTGTAAGATGGAAGAAAGAGAATATGAACGAAGGTCCAGTAAAAGGAATGAACGGGGCTGCAGCTAAGGGCTTAGGGGACGATGGCAAAGAATCTCAAGTAAAACGCTTGCAGTTTACTGCGCTTGGGGCACTGACGGCACTACCTCCCAACGGGGGGAAAGTCTTCATAGGCCTATTTGGTCAAAGTTTCTAACTTTCTCTGGTAATGGCGCGACCGAGGATGTCCCCTGGCAGCCATTTCAGCTCACAACAAACCGGGGGTTGATCCAAGTTTTAATTATCATGAAGTAATTAATGAGAAATTCTATACGGCAAGAATTGCTTTTGTTGTGGTCATGTGAAACAGTGGAGAGGGAGAGAGAGAGAGAGAGAGTTCCACACAAATTAAGAACCTCCTTCGTCTGTCTTCAACCAAGGGGCTCTGCTCAGTCATCGTCTCGAGGACTAAGCGACTCTCTCTCTCTCTCTCTCTCTCTCTCTCTCTCTCTCTCTCTCTCTATAAAGGTTCCCCATCCACTTGCGTTCCTCAGCTATCTTGAGTAGCCTCTCTCTCTCTCTCTCCTCCTCTCCTCTTCTCGTCTCTCTCTCTCTCTCTCTCTTTCGACATCTAAGCAACAATCCTAAATCTTGTTTACATGTTAGTCAATAAATAAATATATACAACATATTTACAGATATATTATATATATAGATAAATATATATAATATATACATATACATCATGCGTATAGCTATCATTTTATTTATTTCTTGTTTATATATATATATATATAATATATATATATATATATATATATATATAATCTTATATATATAATCTAAACATATTTATTTATTCATATACATTATATGTATATCTATTTATTTCTTATTTATAGGAATCCACGAATATATATATATATATATATATATATATATATATATATATATAATAGATAAATACATAATACAAAACATTGAACTTATATGCAAACCTATTACCAGCTGGGGAAGCGAAGCGTTTCTACTTAATTCTTGGGAAATTCAATATAAGAAAAAAAAAACAGCTTAAGTACGATTCGGGGAATCCGCGTATACTTCACACGCAATCAGGATAAGCTGCCATAATTCAAATAAACAAAAGTAACGGAGTATACTGGGAATTGGTGACGGATTCAATTGCTCCTCAAACTCGGGGGAGTTTGAAATAGTTTGGCAATTACGACGGAAGTAACCTCCAGATTATTTACACACTCTTTGCAAATGCGCCCAATGAATGAACAGGTTTATTGAATCCAGCTACAAGAAAAAAAATCAATATGGTCAGAAAGGAGGAAAACTGACAAGAATAAAATAACTTGACGAATATAGAAGTTCCTGAACGCTGAGGAAGATATATATCAACTCAAGTACGATAAGTGTCGAGAATAACTCTTCGATAAAATCAGCTGCTGACTAACTTAACGTAACCCAACCTGTTCTTGAAATTTGAGTAAATCCGGCCCCATTTTCTTTAAGCGAATTTTACTATAACCTTCCTCTCGAGTTAAAAGTTGTCATAACCGAGTTTATCATGATTTTCCCTGCGTTCAGTCCTGCGTGATAAGAGATCAGGTAGAAAGCGTGATAAGATTGTAATTATGCGCAACCATGACTTTTATGCTCGACAGAGCCATTCACGAGCTATATTGTAAGCACATCAAGTTTTGGGTATCTGAATAACTCAGCAAAGACGTTTTTCATTCTTATTAAGAGGCAGGATACAGGTGAGGCAATCCAATGCAAAATTTAGGCCAAAGGCCAATAGGTGGGACCTATGAGGTAGTGCAGCGTTGAAAGTGATGCTGAAACAATTGTTGTGAGGGGGTGGAAAGTGAAATGAAACAAAGAGAATATGAAATGAGGTAAGTAAGAGGAAGGGAAGAACTGGGTTCCAGCTAAATGAGAGAGAGAGAGAGAGAGAGAGAGAGCGTACGTGGAACAAAACTACAGTCCACAATATATATCAAATATACGTAACGGGTCACATCAAATAAAAATCAACTTAAAAATCCTCCTCTGACCTACTGGCCTAAGGACAATGACCGCAGGACAATGACCTGCTTACAATGACCTACAAATCCAAACACCATAACTGCCCAATCCAACCAAGACCTACTTGTCCCTGTATACTTGTCTCAATGGTCCAACTCCTCATGGCCAGTCACACTGAGTGGTCTCTCGTGAGGTGAGTGGCATGGCAGAGAGTTTTTGTTATTATTATTATTATTATTATTATTATTATTATTATTATTATTATTATTATTATTATTATTATTATCAAACATATATATCTGATAATGAAATAGCATCGACGTCCTTAGCACCTTAGCAAAATCCCACTTTATTGCTAAAAATTGCTTACATTTAATTGTCTCAAGTTGCTATAAACTTGTTTACATTGGCTGCCTATTCAATAGCGTTCACAGCTAGACAAAGGTAGTAGTATCATCCTAATTATACAAACATACTCCTCAGGGAATCTGAAATTCAACTCGATAAGCAGGCCTACTATAATAATTCTTAAGCACGTCACAGAAAAACGTTAAGCCTAAACAGATATGTACAAGATAATAAACAACGCTGATTACAATTAAAAAAACTTTTCATTTAGGTTGTTGCTGCCTTCGTCTAGTTAGGAACCCTGTTGAATATGCAGCCACTTTAAACAATATCAAAACAACTTGAGACAATTAGATGTAGGCAATCCTTAGCGATAACGTGAAGTTTTGCTAAGGACCTCAACGCTTATTTGATTATCAGATGTGTATATGTATATGTGTAAGTATATGTGTATCTACTTATTCTATATATATATGTATACATATATATATATCTCTCTCTCTCCTCTCTCTCTCTCTCTATATATATATATATATATATATATATATATATATAGAGAGAGAGGAGGAGAGAGAGAGAGAGAGAGAGAGAGAGAGAGAGAGAGAGAGAGAGAGAGAGAGAGAGCATTCATACATGCCTACAAACACTCCCACATCTTGAACCATACAGCAATATACAAAACGGTCACTACAACTCGAAATATATAAGATATACAGTAACAGGTCACATCAAATTAAAATCAACTTAAAAATTCTCCTTTGACCTACTGGCTGTAAGGTCAGTGACCTAAGAACAATGATCCCAGGGCAATGATCTACAAATTCAAACACCACAACTGTCCAATCCAATCAAGACCTACTTGCCCCTGTATACTTGTCTCAATGGTCCAACTCCTTATGGCCAGTCACAAGTGAGTGGCATGGCAGAGTTTTTATTATTATTATTATTATTATTATTATTATTATTATTATTATTATTATTATTATTATTACTACTACTGCTTGCGTAGCTTTATTGAATGTACAACTATACCGTCCAAAATTGTGGTCATTGTACTATTATTCATTAAGGCTTGTGTATCATTTTAAAAGTGAAGAGCATTTAAAGGTATATATATTTTAGCCAAATTAGAAGAAATGGAAAGATCATATTTTAATGGTAAGGTTTAAAGTTCATATTTAAATGGCAAAGTTCAAAGTTCGCATTTAAACGGCATGATCCAAAGTTCACATAATCTGCCTTGCCATCTGAATATGAACTTTGACCCTGCCATTTAAGCATAAATTTTGGACCTTGCCATTTAAATGGGATCTTTGAACCTTGCCTTTTAGATGTGATCTTTGAACCCTGCCATTTAAATGTGATTTTTTAACCTTGCCATTTAAATGTGATTTTTTAACCTTGCCAATTAAATGTGATCTTTGAACCTTGCCAATTAACTTTGATTTTTGAACCTTGCCATTTAAATGTGATCTTTAAATTTGGCCATTTAAATGTAATTTTTGAACCTTGCCATTTAAATGTGATCTTTGAACCTTGCCATGTAAATGTGACTTTTGAACCTTGCCATTCAAATGTGATTTTTTAGCCTTGCCATTTAAATGTGGTCTTTAAACCTTGCATTTTAAGTGTGATCTTTGAACCTTGCCATTTAAATATGATTTTTAACCTTGCCATTGAAAGGTGATCTTTGAACCTTGCCATTTCAGCATGAATTTTGGACTTTGCCATTTAAATGTGATCTTTGAACCTTGCCATTTAAATGTGATTTTTCAACAATAGCAATTTTCTTTTCGAGTCAGGGGAACTGGGACGGACAAACCTTTTCTAGCCCGGGCCGGAACAAAGAAGGAAATAAGCTAAAAACAAGAGATTTCCCATTTTGCAAACATAATAATATATATGCTTTGCTGTCAATGCAGAGAGATTAACGAAGATGTGATGAAGCCAAGTACAGGAAGAAGTTACACACTTGATTCGTTTTATTTGATTCTATGAAATTTAGGCTGCCTAGGCAAGCACTGGGGCACTTTCGGAAGTTGGAGTGGTTGGACAGCAAGATGAAGAGATCTAGAAAACGATGAAGACGAAGTACAAGGATCCAATGGTGACACTGAGAGAAAGCCCCACAGGTGTACTAAGGAGTAAGAGGTAGAGAGGTTAGACAGCTGAAATGAACAAGGTCTGCGGAAACGGAAGTGAAGGGAAATGGTAAAAAAAAGGTGGGTGCTGCTAGGGGCCAAATACATCCTTTTAGTAATGCCTACAGTGTACCACGTGAGGTGCAGGAACGGCACTGTCTAAAAAAAATTGAATGAAGGCTAACAAAAGCAAATAACTCCACAAAGCAATAGGAACCCCTTACTGCACAAAAGACGCCAACAAACGAAGAAGCTATTAAGTAGCAGAAAAAGACCAGAGCAAATCAAATGCAAATTCATGGGAGGCAATAAAAGCGGATTCAACTCTATTAAAGCGAGTCCCTTCATATCCCAGGAAATATGCATTGGAATTTGCATCGTAAAGAGGCGAGGCGAATGGCCACATGCATCATTCAAAAACAAAAAAAAACCTGTTCAAAGTTAAATATTTTTTCCGTCTAAATAAAGAATGGTTTACTGTTACAGAGAGAGACCAAGGCAGATGTTTGAGGGATCTGAAATTGAATCATTGTATAACAATGAGCAGAATATTACATGTGATGAATTAGATACTCAGAAGAGAAAATGAAGTGTGAGATTAAACAGAATCATTGTGTAGCAAAGAAAACATGTCTAACATATAAAAAAAATCATAACAAGGACAACCCACAATATAACAATTCTCCACATAAATAAATAACTATATTTTAGACATCCGACAACAGTTGTTTCTAAGACTTCAAAAAAAAGTTACTTGAAGGATCATGTCCTTTGAGAATTATTGGAAGTCCCCCAACCACCCTTTAAAACAAACGGGAACCAGCCCACAGTGCACCTTATAAGGACCACTGTAGGCGGTACTAGAGGTTTACTGGATAGGGCTTTCTTTAAGCCCCAGCTGCACTGCTTTATGACTTGTTCTTTTCACCCGTTCCCTCTGGTCTCTTCACACCTTTTGGCTGTCCAACTTCTTTGATTTTCTGTTGTTCCAGTTTGCTACTTTCATTCCAAGGCAAATCCTCGAGGTAGACTCCATATATGACGTGACACCTCAACATGCCTGATTAAAAGGTATAAATCCTTTGCACGAGTACTTTAAAGAATGAAATACAGGGTGCGTCCACACTATACTAAAACATGTCGTCAACATTCAAATGCACGTCGGCCAATTGTTACTTATTTCAAACAGGTTGAAATAAGTTCACGACCGCAATTGGAGAACTAATCTTCGGCCAGTGCTGGATAACGGAAAGAACCATTGGTTATTATGAGACCAATAAGTCTTAAACTTGCATTCACCTTGTTTGTCATAAGTCTAACTTGTATTCAACTTGTTTGTGATGTGTTTGCCATAAATTACCGACATGATCAAGACATTTTTTTTACAGTATTGTGGATACAGCCTTCCCAACACATTACCGTGGGTGTTATAGGCAACCATAAATTAGTTTTTAACTAAGGAATACCAATAGACGTCAACATGATTGTGATGTGTGTGCAACAAGTCACTGACCTGTTTAGTGCCGTCAACTTATATCCAACATGCTCATGATGCTTGTGCAATAAGTTACCAACTTCTTTAAGACGTGTTTTACATCAGTGAGGAAGAACCTTAACTCATACATTAGCGAGGGTGCTTGGGACACCCATAAATGATATTTTTGCATAAGGGAATGCAACGTCCTCTTAAAATATGCACAGGTGTTAGGACCCCCATAAATCAGACTGACATAAAGTAATCGTCAGATTCAAGAAAGTCATAAAAGCAACGAGCAAAAGGAAAGAAGTCAATTCAGCCCCCATTAGCATTGAGAAGCCTCTTCTCCCATGCCTAAGCTGGGCTCAAATTCGTTCATAAATTATTCCTTCCATTGCTGTCAGTGTCGACCTAAGATGGCAGTGGCCCCATTTAGGCAAATACGACAAAGATCAGTCAGAGTAGTTCTGGCCATCTAGAGAACGCTCTAGCCATCTAGAGGCCCTCTGCTGCCTTACAGGTAAGGCGCTCCTTCAGAAGCAATGGACTCATTTAGGAGCAGACCCACTCACCTTCCGTCCTTAATCGTTCTCACCCACTCACCCACGTAGCACTCTCAGGAAGAAGTCGGTACTCGAGCTTTACATGAGAGAGAGAGAGAGAGAGAGAGAGAGAGAGAGAGATTTTGCCTCTACATAACAACCACTCCAGTTTTGTATTTTGTCAAATCAAACTAGATAAGTGGGACTTGCAGAGAGAGAGAGAGAGAGAGAGAGAGAGAGAGAGAGAGAGAGAGAGAGAGAGAGAGAGAGAGAGAGAGAGAGATAAACTGCCTCCAGGTGACCGGCTCTTATTTGGCTCTTCGGCATATACGGGAATAAAGAGGGCAAGACACCTTCTGGTAACAAATCGTCCCCACCAGCAAGACTTGGCCGGACATAGAGGAGGAGTTCCCCCCGAAATCGAATCAGGACCAAACACAAAATTGAAATTCTGAATTTGCCCAACGTACCCAAAAGCAAAAGCACCTCTCTGAGGGCATTTTCCTGGGTACTAGTCGTCACGTGACTCTCATGATGTCTGTGGCGGCGGCGGTCGAACAGTTCGACCTGTGGTCAAAGTCGATGAATTATTAATGAGGCTTCCGACCGGGGCGAGGCAGCAACGGAGCCGTTACGTGCTGTTCTCCTCGAGAATCTAGGCCTCGAGGAGGTAGCGTGAGGCACTGCTCAGTCCAGAGCAGTCCGTAAGGCAATGGCCTCGGAGTAGCAAAACTCACAAATGATGTACATCAGTAAAATCGAGTAACGAAATTCACACATGATCTGACGTCATCAAAAACAAGTAGCAGAATCCACGAATGATTTGACGTCAGCAAAATCCAGTAGCAACCCTCCCAAAAAGTTTATGACGTCAGCAAGCACGAGCAGTACCAAATTCACAAATGATTTGATATCAGCAAAAATTGATAGCAAAACTCTCAAAAAAAAATTCTGACGTCAGCAAAAATTGATAGCAAAACTCTAAAAAAAAATTCTGACGTCAGCAAAAATTGATAGCAAAACTCTCAACAAAAATTTCTGACGTCAGCAAAATCGAGAGGTAATCTTCACACATGATCTGAGGACAGGAAAAGCGAGTATAAAATTCATAATGGATTTGGCGTCAGAAAAAAAACACAAATTATTTGGTTACAGCAAAAACGATTATCAAAACTCACGGCTGATTTGACGTCAGCAAAACTCACAGATGATCGGACGTCTGCAAAAACGAGTAGCAAAACTCACAAATGATTTGACGTCAGCAAAACTCACAAAATGAATTGACACTGACATCGGCAAAATCGAGTATCAAAACTCATAGATGATTTGACGTCAGCAAAAATCAACAGATGATTTGGCCTCAGCAAAACTCACAGATAATCTGATGTCAGCAAAAACGAGCAGCAAAACTAACAAAAGATTTGACATCAGCCAAACTCACAGATGATTTGACGTATACAAAACTCGCCAATGATGTGAAGTCAGCAAAATTAGCATATAATATGACGTAAGCACAAATGAGTAGCAACAAATCCCACAAACGATTTGACGTCAGAAAAAAGACTAGTGGCAAAAACTCGCAAATGATCTGACGTCACCGAACCTCCATCCCGAGGAGGCTTATACGACACTTAATGAGACACTATTAAAATCCCGTGGTGGAGGTGTTGCTGCTGCGTTCCTGTTCATTTTATTTTACAAATAAAACGCAAAACCTCCCTCTGGTCTGATGGCTGACCGCTATCTTAAGAGACGATTTATGCAAATAGATTCTCACACCCCCCGCGCAAGAGTACTACTTCTTCTTCTTCCTCCTCTTCTTCTTGCTTTGGGCAGCCATAATTCACGGGGGAAAAGATCTTGGAATAATCTGTATACAAATCATTTGAAGGTTAGTCGTGTCTTCACTCCTTTTAGAGCAGCAGCGGCGGCGAAGGTTGGATTACGGCATCCATTATTCAAACTAAAATATATACGATTCTTTCGACACCATCCGAAATAGTGGGAAGGTCACTACTAGATGATGCTATTCTTGAGAGAGAGAGAGAGAGAGAGAGAGAGAGGAGAGAGAGAGAGAGAGAGAGAGAGAGGAACCTACTGACGCAGAATGAACTGATTCTCGTCTTCGAGATGGTAATCCATATGTATTCATATGCTTATGAATGTCATATTTCGGAGAGAGAGAGAGAGAGAGAGAGAGAGAGAGAGAGAGAGAGAGAGCTCCGAGGCCTTACAAACTACTGATGGCCTCAAAGGCAAACGTGCAAATGCGTACGTCAAATGCAAACTGAACTGAATCTCATCTATCGACATGTATTCGCAAGAGAGAGAGAGAGAGAGAGAGAGAGAGAGAGAGAGAGAGAGAGAGAGAGAGATCGCCAAAGCTTTAAGAAAAAAACGACAACCAATGGGCTTGTTACATATGAATAGGATTCAAATAGGGTTCATCTTCCGGTTGATAATAATAATAATAATAATAATAATAATAATAATAATTAATAATGAATTGGATTACTTATTAGTAGATGTTTTTGCAGTACGGTGCCGCCATTGGTGATAAGATAAAAAAAAATGGATGCAAGTCCTAATTAAATTAAAATTTATGAGGTTTACGTTAACTGGGTATGCAATAAACACGAGGGAGAGAGAGAGAGAGAGAGAGAGAGAGAGAGAGAGAGAGAGTCACGATACTTCAGGAGTCACGCACGAAAAATTCCAAGTGCCATCAAGCTTCATTAAGCGTGAAATTTAAATTACGTCACAAATTACCGCTAAATAGTAGACAACGAGAGAGAGAGAGAGAGAGAGAGAGAGAATCAAAACAATTCAGCAGTCACGGATGAATAATTCAATCGCCAGTTTAAATCACAAAATTAACTACATCTAAATAAAAGACAACGAGAGAGAAGAGAGAGGAGGAGACGAGAGAGGAGCGAGAAGAGGAGGAGAGAGACGAGGAGAGAGGAAGGATATTCAAAACAATTCAGCAGTCAGGGATGAATAATTCAAGCACCAGTTTAAATCACAAAATTAACTTCATCTAAATAAAAGACAACGAGAGAGAGAGAGAGAGAGAGAGAGAGAGAGAGAGAGGAGAGAGAGAATATCAAAACAATTCGGCAGTAGCGGATGAATAATTCAAGCGCCAGTTTGAATCACGAAATTGACTACATCTAAGAACGACATCTAAATAAAAGACAAAGAGAGAGAGAGAGAGAGAGAGAGAGAGAGAGAGAGAGCATCGGGTACGCGCAACGCAGTAATGGCTTGCATGCAACTCGCCAGGAAGCAAGATGTTAGCACCAACCCCTGGGGGATAAAAGTGAGCATCAGGTCAGAGGAATGAATGGACTCTGCTGAGAAGCGACCAATTACGAGGATTTTTTACGACTCCATTAGGTGCAGGACCGCCACGACTAGAAAGGTCTCTCTCTGCTCCCCTTGGAAAGTTTTACAGGATGGAGTGTCTTGAAATTAAAACTTCTGCCAGGGAAGTTAGCTAAGAGTTGACACTTCTGCTGAGGGAACTGTGAGTTCAAACTTCTACAGGTGGAACTGTGAACTTTGAAACTAATGCAGACAGAGTTGTCTGAGCTGAAATATCTACAGAAGGAACTTTGAAATTTGAAACTTCTGCAGAAAGAATTGTCTGAGTTGAAACTTATACAGAAAGAATTGTCAGAGTTGAAACTTCTACAGAAGGAACTTTGAAATTTGAATCATCCACAAAAAAAATTGCTTTCGTTAAAACTTCAACGGAAAGAATTATCAGTGTTGAAACTTCTACAGAAGGAACTTTGAAATTTGAAACTTCTACAGAAAGAACTGTCTGAGTTGAAACTTCTACGGAAAGAATTGTCAGAGGTGAAACTTCTATAGAAGGAACTTTGAAATTTGAAAGTTCTACAGAAAGAATTGTCAGAGTTGAAACTTCTACGGAAGGGCCTTTGAAATTTGAAACTTCTACAGAAAAAATTGTCCGATTTGAAACTTTTACAGAAAGAGTTGTATGAGTTAAAACTTCTACAGAAAGAATTGTGCGAACTGAAACTTCTACAGAAGG
Source organism: Macrobrachium nipponense (assembly GCF_015104395.2). Classification (NCBI taxonomy): domain Eukaryota; kingdom Metazoa; phylum Arthropoda; class Malacostraca; order Decapoda; family Palaemonidae; genus Macrobrachium; species Macrobrachium nipponense. The sequence goes on along the minus strand of NC_087218.1, from coordinate 54,374,306 downwards.
AATTGTCAGAGCTGAAACTTCTATAGAAGGAACTTTGAAATTTGATACTTCTACAGAAAGAATTGTCAGAGTTGAAACTTCTACAGAAAGAATTGTCAGAGTTGAAACTTCTACGGAAGGAACTTTGAAATTTGAAACTTCTACGGAAGGAACTTTGAAATTTGAAACTTCTACGGAAGGGACTTTGAAATTTGAAACTTCTACAGAAAGAATTGTCTGAGTTAAAACTTCAACGGAAAGAATTGTCAGTGTTGAAACTTTTACAGAAGGAACTTTGAAATTTGAAACTTCTACGGAAAGAATTGTCAGAGTTGAAACTTCTACAGAAGGAACTTTGAGATTTGAAACTTCTACAGAAAGAATTGTCAAAGTTAAAACTTTACAGAAACAATTGTCAGTATAATTATACCTTCTAGAATAGGAGTTGTCTTAAGAGTT
>NC_087218.1:54363868-54368868 GCF_015104395.2 Macrobrachium nipponense | reverse complement strand
GGGGACAAGAAAAAAGAAGCGGACAGAAAAAATGAGGACAGAAAAAAAGGAGCGGGACAGCAAAAAAAGGGCGGACAGAAAAAAAAAAAGAGGCGGACAGGACAAAAAAAAAAAAAGGGCGGGGACAGTAAAAGAAGGGGCGGGGACAGAAAAAAAAAGTGGGGCGGACAGGAAAAAGAAAAAAGGGCGGAACAGAAAAAAAGGGTCGGACAAAAAGGAGCGGACAGGGAAAAGTGCGACGAAAAAGGGCGGGGACCAAGGAAAAAAAGAGCGGACAGAAAAAAAATGGCGGACAGAAAAAAAAGGGCGGACAGAAAAGCGCGACAAAAAAAGGAAAAAGGGCTGGACAAGAAAAAAAAAAGGGGTCGGACAGAAAAAGGGCGGAAAAACAAAAGGGCGGACAGAAAAAAAGTGGCGGACATAAAAGGGGCGGGAACAAGAAAAAAGAGCGGACAGGAAAAAAAACAAGGGCGGGTACAGAAAAAAGGGCGGACAGAAAAAAGTGGGCGGAACAGAAAAAGAAAAAAGCGGACAGAAAAAGTGCGGGACAGAAAAAAAAAAGGGCGGACAGAAAAAAGGGCGGACCGAGAAAAGTTGCGGACAAAAAAAAAAGGAAAAAGGGCGGACAGAAAAAAAGGGCGGACAGCAAAAAAGGGCGGAACAGAAAAAAGAAAAAAAAGGGCGGGCACAAAAAGGGCGGAAACAAAGAAAAGGGCGGGACCAGAAACGTGCGGACAAAAAAAAAGGGCCGGGGGACTAAGGAAAAACGGGGGCGGGACAGAAAAAGTGCGGACAGAAAAAAAAAAAAAGGGCGGACAGAAAAAGGGCGGACAGAAAAAAAAGTGTGGGCCGGACAGAAAAAAGGCGGCGGGACATAAAAGAGCGGACAGAAAAAGTGCGGACAGAAAAAGTGCGGACAGAAAAAAAGTGCAGACAGAAAAAGGGCGGACAGAAAAAGGGCGGACAGAAAAAGGGCGGACAGAAAAAGGGCAGACAGAAAAGGTGCGGACAGAAAAAAGGGCGGACAGAAAAGGGCGGACAGAAAAAAGAGCGGACAGAAAAAGGGCGGACAGAAAAAAGAGCGGACAGAAAAAGGGCGGACAGAAAAAGGGCGGACAGAAAAAAGAGGACAGAAAAAATGGCGGACAGAAAAGAGCGGACAGAAAGGGCGGACAGAAAGGGGGGACAGAAAAGGGCGGAACAGAAAAAGTGCGGACAGACAAAAAAGGTGCGGACCAGAAAAGGGCGGACAGAAAAAAAGTGGGCGGACAGACAAAAAGGGCGGGACAAAGAAAAAAGGGCGGACAGAAAAAGAAAAGGCGGGACAGGAAAAAGGGCGGAAAGAAAAAGTGCGGTGGACAGTAAAAGGGCGGACAGAAAAAAGGCGCGGACAGAAAAAGGGCGGACACAAAAAGGGCGGCAAGAAAAAGGGCCCGGACAGAAAAGGGCGGGACAGTTAAAAGGGCGGACAGAAAAAGGGGGAGAAAAAGTGCGGACAGGAAAAAAGGGCGGACAGAAAAAAGGGCGGACAGAAAAAAGGGCAGACAGAAAAAGGGCGGACAGAAAAAAAGGGCGGACAGAAAAAGTGCGGACAGAAAAAGGGCGGACAGAAAAAAGAGCGGACAGAAAAAGGGCGGACAAGAAAAAGGGCGGACAGAAAAAAGGGCGGACAGAAAAAGGGCGGACAGAAAAAGGTGCGGACAGAAAAAGTGCGGACAGAAAAAGGGCGGACAGAAAAAAAGAGCGGACAGAAAAGGGCGGAGCAGATAAAAAAAAAAAAAGTGCAGGGAAAAACCGAAAAGTGCGACCGAAAAAGGTCCGCGGAAACAGATAAAAAAAAGTTTCTGACAGGAAAAAAGTGTGGACAAAAAAAGAAAAGTGTGGACAGAAAAAGTGCGGACAGAAAAAGTGCGGACAGAAAAAGTGTGGACAAAAGAAAGTGCGGACAGAAAAAAGTGCGGACAGAAAAAGTGTGGACAAAAGAAAGTGCGGACAGAAAAAGTGCGGACAGAAAAAAGTGCGGACAGAAAAAGTGTGGACAAAAGAAAGTGCGGACAGAAAAAAGTGCGGACAGAAAAAAGTGCGGACAGAAAAAGTGTTGGACAAAAGAAAGTGTGCGGACAGAAAAAGTGCGGACAGAAAAAGTGTGGACAAAAGAAAGTGCGGACAGAAAAAAGTGCGGACAGAAAAAGTGTGGACAAAAGAAAGTGCGGACAAAAAAAAGTGCGGACAGAAAAAGTGCGGACAAAAGAAAGTGCGGACAGAAAAAAGTGCGGACAGAAAAAGTGTGGACAAAGAAAGTTGGCGGACAGAAAAAGTGGGACAGAAAAAGTGCGGACAGAAAAAGTGTGGACAAAAAAGTGCGGACAGAAAAAGTGTGGACAAAAGAAAGTGCGGACAGAAAAAAGTGCGGACAGAAAAAGTGTGGACAAAAGAAAGTGCGGACAAAAGAAAGTGCGGACAGAAAGAAGTGCGGACAGAAAAAGTGCGGACAAAAGAAAGTGCGGACAGAAAAAGTGCGAAAAAAGGACAGAAAAAAGTGCGAAAACAGAAAAAAGAAAAAGTGGGAACAAAAAGAAAAGGTAGCGGACAGGCAAAAAAGTGTGGACAAAAGAAAGTGCGGACAAGAAAAAAGTGCGGACAGAAAAAAGTGCGGACAGAAAAAAGTGGCGGACAGAAAAAGTGTGACAAAAGAAAAGTGCGGACGAAAAAGTGTGGGACAAAAGAAAAAGTGCGGACAAGAAAAAAGTGCGGAAAAACAGAAAAAAGTGTGGACAAAGACAAAAAAGAAAATTAAAAAAAGTGGACAAAAGAAAGTGCGGACAAAAGAAAGTGCGGACAGAAAGAAGTGCGGACAGAAAAAGTGCGGACAAAAGAAAGTGCGGACAGAAAAAGTGCGGACAGAAAAAAGTGCGGACAGAAAAAGTGTGGACAAAAGAAAGTGCGGACAGAAAAAAGTGGACAGAAGAAGTGCGGACAGAAAAAAGTTCGGACAGAAGAAGTGGACAAAAGGAAAGCGGACAAGAGTGCGGGCAGAAAAAAGTGCGGACAGAAAAAAGTCGGACAGAAAAAGTGTGGACAAAAAGAAAGTGCGGACAGAAGTGTGGCGAAAAAAAAGTGGCGGACAGAGTGCGACAGAAAAAGTGTGGACAAAAGAAAGTGCGGACAGAAAAAAGTGCGGACAGAAAAAGTGCGGACAAAAGAAAGTGCGGACAGAAAAAAGTGCGGACAGAAAAAGTGCGGACAGAAAAAAGTGTGGAAACACAAAAAGAGTGAAAAAAGTGCGGACAAAAGAAAAAAGTCAGGACAGAAAAAAGTGTGGCAAAAGAAAAGTGCGGACAGAAAAAAGTGGCGCGGACAAAAAAAGGACAAAAAGTGACAAAAGAAAGTGCGGCAGAAAAAGTGCGGACAGAAAAAGTGTGGACAAAAGAAAGTGCGGACAGTGCGGACAGAAAAAAGTGCGGACAGAAAAAGTGTGGACAAAAGAAAGTGCGGACAGAAAAAGTGTGGACAAAAGAAAGTGCGGACAGAAAAAAGTGCGGACAGAAAAAGTGTGGACAAAAGAAAAAGAGACAAAAGAAATGCGGACAGAAAGAAAAAGTGCGGACAAAAAAAGTGCGGACAAAAGAAAGTGCGGACAGAAAAAGTGCGGACAGAAAAAAGTGCGGACAGAAAAAGTGTGGACAAAAGAAAGTGCGGACAGAAAAAAGTGTGGAAAAAAAACAAATAGAAATCACAAAAGAAAGCTGCGGACAGAAAAAAGTGTGTGGACAAAAAAGAGCGGACAGAAAAAGTGTGGACAGAAGTGCGGACAGAAGTGCGGACAGAAAAGTGTGGACAAAAAGAAAAGTGCGGACAGAGTGTGACAAAAAGAAAGTGCGGACAGAAAAAAATGCGGACAGAAAAGTGGACAAAAGAAAGTGCGGACAGAAAAAAGTGCAGACAGAAAAAGTGTGGACAAAAGAAAGTGCGGACAAAAGAAAGTGCGGACAGAAAGAAGTGCGGACAGAAAAAGTGCGGACAAAAGAAAGTGCGGACAGAAAAAAGTGCGGACAGAAAAAGTGTGGACAAAAGAAAGTGCGGACAAAAGAAAGTGCGGACAGAAAAAAGTGCGGACAGAAAAAAGTGCGGACAGAAAAAGTGTGGACAAAGAAAGTGGAGAAAAAGTGTGGGACAAAAGAAGTGCGGACAGAAAAAAGTGGACGAAAAAGTGTGGACAAAAGAAAGTGCGGACAGAAAAAAGTGCGGACAGAAAAAAATGCGGACAGAAAAAGTGCGGATAGAAAAAAATGTAAACAGAAAATGTGCGAACAGAAAAAGGGCGGACAGTTTAAAAGTTTCTGACAGAAACAAGTGCGGACAGAAAAAAGGTGCGGCAGAAAAAAATGAGGACAAGTAAAAAGTGCAGGCAGAAAAAGTGCAGACAGAAAAAAGTGCGGGAGAATAAAGTGCAGACAGAAAAAAATTGCAGACAGAAAAAAGTGCGGGAGAAAAAAATTAGGACAGAAAAAAAGTGCAGACAAAAAAAGTGAGGGAGAAAAAATGCGGACAGAAAAAGTGCGGACAGTAAAACGTGCGGACAGAAAAAGTGCGTTCAGAAAAAGTTCTGACAGATAAAAAAAAGTTCTGACAGAAAAAAGTATAAAACAAGTTCTGACAGAAAAAAGTACGGACAGAAAATGTGCGGACAGATAAAAAGTGCGGACAAAAAAAATGCGGACGGACAGACAAAGCCGGCACAACAGTTTCTTTTCCAGAAAACTAATAAAATGGAATATTTCAAGACCTTACGTCCTCACTCTAGACATTCTCATACTTTACGTAGTTCTTTCACACGACGTCGTGAGTGGATTGGTTATAAAAGAAATGTAAATGAGACCATGGGATGAATGTTTGTTTGTTTGTTTGTATGGTGTTTTTACGTTGTATGGAACCAGTGGTTATTCAGCAACGGGACCAACGGGTTTACGTGACTTCCGAACCACGTCGAGAGTGAACTT
>NC_087218.1:54321368-54361368 GCF_015104395.2 Macrobrachium nipponense | reverse complement strand
GCCAAGACCATACCGATCACGCCACTGAGGAGCTCACTACCGTTCTTTCTGTAAGAAAGGAAGTTAGGCTACAGACCTCTAACTCGCTTACAAAGAGGCGACGGAGATGTGATAACCTCTGTATTTCCCGACTTGGTCTTGTTATGATTCACACAAATAATCAAAAGAAAAAACAAGCACTACCCAGGAGGTCAGTGGCGGGTTCAATGCCATTTAAAACTTCTTCTGCATCAGATGAGTAAGAATCTTAACCAATTCTTAACAATGTCAGTTGATGAACCAACGCTTGAATAGTGAAATCTGGCCATGTACCGACCTCGGTCCAACGTTTTTATGTCTTTACTACGACCCATTTACTGGGCTACAGATTCTGAAACACTGGAGCTCGACTGTCAAGTCTACATGCGATATTATTAACATAATATTCTGGCGTATTGGGGGCCAACCCTTTCCCCTGTCAGGTGGGGCACTAATATATCGTATGCAGGCACTCGAAAAGTTATGTATAGATTAGTTTTACCACACCACTGAGCTGATTAACAGCTCTCCTAGGGTTGGCCCGAAGGATTCGATTTTTTTACGTGGCTGGGAACCAACTGGTCACCTAACAACGGGACCTACAGCTTATTATGGGATCCGAACCACATTATATCGAGAAATGAATTTCTATCACCAGAAATAAATTCCTCTTGATACCGCGTTGGCCAAGCCGATAATCGAACTTCGAACCACCGGATTGGTAGCCGATCGCGAAAACCACTCGTCCAACGAGGAACTACGCAGGCACTCAAGAGTTAATGGTTTAGCCCACATATTATTCATATTGCTGCATTTGTGGGGGATGGGGGCAGGGGTAAAAGTTTTCAAGGAGTTCTCAGATTCAGAAGTAAATTCCTCTACAATGAATAAAGTCTGAAGAGAATGCAAGAGCTGGACAGATATGATTTCAGTGGTTTACTTTGTAAGCGGGTGTGGTTTTCCACCCAGAATTTTGCAACCTACTCTTGTACTTCCCTACTGACATTCGTAGTTTCCGAAACTGGCAATGACAGGGTAAAATCCGGGATTACCAAAGGTTGCGACAGAAAACAGGGTAGCACTAGGGAAGTGGCGACATCGACTGGCCTAATGAGGTCAGTCGTGTACGCGTAATTAGGCCTATATACTGGGGATGTCCTAATTAAGGACTTCATTTGTACACGAACTTATAAACTTTCTATTTCAATATTTTTGTTTCCTCTCCCTTTTAAGGTGAAACCTTAAGGCCCCCACACACTGAACGATTGTCGTTATCGACCCACACACACACACACACACACCACACACACTAATTCAGACAGCATGGACGATCTCCGCACCGATTTCAGTCTGAACAAAGATTTTGTCTCGAGAAGACATGGCATCATCTCTCATGAACGACCTTTGTATGACAGACTTCAGTCGCAAGCCACCAGCAACCTGGTCGTGACAGATTCCCGCCGAGATCGTTCAGACACGAAGCTCCGCCCACTTATGCATTCAGACAAGCCATACACAGGGTTTTTGCGAACGGTACAGACAGTCGTTCAGACAATCGTTCGGTGTATGGGGGGGGCCTTAACTCTGAAAGCGCGCGCGCGCCCGTGTGTGTGTGTGTGTTTACACGTTCTTTCGTATAACTTCCATACGCGTTCGGGTCGCGTACTCTTTTTTCCAACGCTAATAAAAGTCAAGCTGCCTTCTCCTTTCTCAGACACGACATGCAAATGCCCTCCCATGACCATTATATAGGATCCCGGCAGGATCCAGGTCTGCAAAGGAAGCGCCGACGAGGCGCCCTGGAACGGCCCATTCCAGCGGTCCTAGGACTACACTGATGACCTCCTCCTCCTCCTAAAAAAAAAAAAAAAAAAAAAAAAAAAAAAAATCCTCGATAGGATACTTTCCTGATGGCGGACTCAAACATGCGAATTCCTTCCTTTATTTTTTTAAGAGACGTCCTAAAGAGTTAACGTAAATACGACAGAGAGAGAGAGAGAGAGAGAGGTCTGGGAGAAAAAGTGGACAAGTTTAATACATTAGATTACAAAGAGAGAAAAAAACTAACAGCCGGAGAGAAGAATATAAGACTTTTCCACAATGGAGAGAGAGAGAGAGAGAGAACTTCAGCCTGAGACAAGCTCAACTTTAAATTTATTCGCAATCCAAAAATGGTGCTTATGAACTTACTTGTTGGTAAATAAAAACCGAGATGCCGAGTACCATCTTGGTACAACAAACAGCCATTATAATTGATTGATTTATTTATGCTTTTGGCGTCGTAACGAGCAAGGACATCGACGGCAATAATTATTTTGTTTAAAAAAATCAACTTACTATATACATATATAAGCCAGAAAAATCTCTAGAAATCCTAAAGAAACCTTTTTAAGTACATACTTAAAACTATGACAGCAAAAAAAAAAATTTTTTTACGTAGGTAAAAGATAAGGGAAAAAAATTGCCTTATTTGAAACTAACTTTAGTGCAGATTAAAGCCTCCCTTCATGTGCTACGTAATATCTTACAATCCTTTACGTAATATCTTACAATCCTTAATATAATCGCACCATGAGCATAAACATTCTCAAATACAATAGGCTTATAGGCCTAAAGTTCGAGCATTCTTCTCTGTTAAGTGTCAAAAGCTCTCACTTTTCTATTTGACATAAAACAGGAAACCTTAGCCGACACTTAACAAATCTATAATATACAATAGGTCTACAGGCCTACAGTTTCGAGCATTCTTTTATGTTGAGTATATATCCAAAGTCCTCACTTTTCTATTTGACAACAAATTAAAAAAAAAAAAACTTAAGTGTCCAAAGTCCTCACTTTTCTATTTGACAACAAATTCAAAAAAAAATTTAACAGTGTCCAAAGTACTCACTTTTCTATTTGACAAAAAAAAATTTAGCAATGTCCAAAGTCCTCACTTTTATTTGACAAAAAAAAAAAAAAAAAAAAACTTGACAGTGTCCAAAATCCTCCCTTTTCTATTTGACAAAAAAACTTCACTGTCCAAATTCCTCACTTTTATTTGACAAAAAAAATTAAACTTAAGTGTCCAAAGTCCTCACTTTTCTCTTTGACAACAAATAAAAATAAACAACAGATACAGAATAAACCGTTTCGTTATGCAGATGGCACGAACAAAACGCTACAAACTGAACATACAACGGCAGTAAAACGAATGATCAGACGCGGCGGTGACGCATACTAATGCTGGCTTAGTAAGAATAACTCATAATAAATAAATAAATAAATAAATAAATAAAACTGAATAAAGACTCCGCTCTTTATATTTCAATTCCAAAAAATAACATTTCCCTCATCATGAAGGCGTAATTAACTGCTTTCCGTTTCAAAATGCGAAGTCCCTTTCGTGTTCTCGAAAGAATTATTGTTTGACGCAAGCGTAACTGAGTTAACTCCAATGTAAAGACTACAGATTCAGTTGCTGTCATGGATGATGAATATTTTTCATTTGAATTACTTCGTCAACACCAAAAGGAACTGCACTGTGGTTAAACCAGCCATCAAGCAATGTAAGTAAATGGACTACTTTAAAAAAAACATACACACACGCACGCACGCACATACACACAAACGACTGGCAGCCTCTAAAAGGATAAACTTGGAAGACGCTGATGATTCAGATATCCGATCAGCGGAAGAAAGAATAAATTGATTTTATAATAGATTCACATCAATCGTGCATCTGATGTCTAGGCCAGTCCCTTACGACGCTCCTCATTGGCTGATGATAAGCCAATCAGAGGGCTGGAAACTCGCAGTCTCTCTCGAGAGTTCACATAGGTAAGATCTATGTTCCACCTCTCATGAGGGATACGTCTTTCAAAAGTATCCCTCAGGAGAGGTATAACATACATCCTGCCTATGTGAATTCTCGATAGAGACTGAGAGTTTCCAGCTCTGTGATTGGCAGGTATTCAGACATATCTGTGGTAATCGCAGACATTCAGGGGCATATCTGAAGTAGTTACACACATTCAGAAGCATATCTGAAGTAGTTACAGCTATTCAGAATCATTTTTAAAGTAATTACAGATATTCATGAGCTTATATTTTGTAGTAATTACACTAATATTCAGAAATATTTGCCACAGCTGAGTCTAAGCAGCATTGCAAATCTAATTTCATAAAAAAAAAGTAAACTTCGGCGCAATCGAGCTTTCTGTACAGCGTATAATCAAGGCCACCGAAAGTTGATCTATCTTTTGGAGGTCTATGCATAACGCTGTATGAGACGCGGCCCATGAAACTCTCAGCCGGCCGTGGTGGCCTGTGCTGTTGCGTTGCCAGAAGCACGGGTTATAATTTTGGCTATTTTAAACTTATATTATATATATAGATATATAATACTTATAGATATATAATATTATCCTATATATATATATAACTACGAAGGCTAGAGAGCTGCAATTTGGTATGTTTGATGATTGGAGGGTGGATGATCAACATACCAATTTTCAGCCCTCTAGACTCTATAGATTTTAAGATCTGAGGACGGACAGTGAAAAGTGCGGACGGGGACAAAGCCGGCAGGATAATTTTCTTTTACATAAGAAAAAAAAAACTAGGCCGAGTCTTCGGTTGTCCAAAGATAATACAAACTAATTTGAGAGAACCTACTAATATGTTAAGTACCTCCGAAATCTCTGATTGTTAAATAAAACAAATATATTAAGGAAAGCTTCAAGGTCATTTTTCCTTCGAAAAATCACCCGTCAAAACTTTTTTTTTTTTTTTGCCACGGAAAAGCGTTCCTAAAGTGCTTGGTCAGGTTAAAATTACGAGGGAAACCAGCGTCAGCAAAGACATCCCCGAAATGAATGTGAACGTATGTCAAACAAAGGTCATTCAGTTCTATGTTCTATGAAATCAGAAAAATTGCCTCACTGCTTATCATGAGACTCTTCCTCCTCATTAACGAATAGCAGTGTAGTAAGCGTTGAAGCAACAGAGAGGATACAGCTTTTGCACCAACTTCCTGGTTGCATTCGTCAGCAAGCGTCTATGCTACTTGCTGACAGCCCTGTTTTCTACCAAACCTCTTCCGGTCGGAAGGCGCCTAAGTAAATCCACTGTAGTTTTTAACGAATGTTTCTTTATATTGCTCACATTTATCCTTCTGTCGTAATTATTCTTATTGAGTAAATCGACCTTTTAGTTAAATGTCAAACATTTGGCCAATAATGTTTCTCTTTTTCTCCTCTAATCAGAGGTTTTGTACTGTATGATTTAATGACAAGTTGATAATTTCAGCAAATCCTTTTTATCCCTCTTTATATCAACTCATAATGGCAGTACGAACATGTGGGTGGTCCAGGGTTTAGTCTAACAGCTATAGTTTTTTTTTTTTTTTTTTTTTGCTGATAGGTAAGATGGGTGAAAGAAGAGTGAGGGTAGTTAGCTAGCTAACCTTGGTAGGGAATAGTTTATAAAGTTAAGTATTAGTAAGAGTAAGGTAAAGTGTGGTTTATCCACGATTATATTTGGGTAAGGGTACAATTTTCTAGCTAATATTAACATAATACAATAATGATTATACATTATATGACATGGTGAATTGTACAGATTACATATTTTGAATTTTATTACATAATATAATCATATTTAATAAAGTTCCAATTTTCTAACTCTAAACTTAATTTTTATTATCATAATGATTTTGCATCGTATCTACATATTAAATTCTACAAATTACTTTTTCACAAGACATTTCTTAATTAATAGTATAATGGTCGAGGTTCATCGCGATGAATATATGAAGATACTCTTCTCCACCATCCGTGGTCTTTGTTGTTTGGGTCAAGGTTTCTCTCTTCTGCTTCTGATTCTTCTACTAATTCACTATTGTATTGAACTAGTTTACTCCATATATTGGTTGCCAGTCTGTATAATCTCTGATTAATTGGTTCTACTTTGTATTTTTTATGTATTTGTTCTATATTCAGATCGTCATCTTCTTGATTGTTTCTCACTGCAGACCCTAGAATCTTATTTTGGAATTTTTGTAATGCACTTATATTGGAAGTCGATGCTAAGCACGTGGGTATTGGTGGATATTCCATTATTGGTCTGATTAGGCTTTTGTAGAAATGGATTTTGATAGATGTGTTCATATTCCTAAACCTTTTCAGCTTTGTATTTTGTGTTCTTGCTATCCTTAGCCTTTCTCTCACATGTCTTGATATTCCCCTTTGTCCGAATTGCATTCCTAGTATTCTTGTACTTTTAGTAAAATTCATTGGTTGTTGGTCTAACAATATTTGTGCAGGTTTGTATGCAGATACCGATACTAGTTGGAATTTGGATTTATTTGTCTTTATCTTCCACTTCTTTTCAAATTGATTTATTCTTTCAATTTGGTTCATTATTTTCTGTGCTACTTGTCTTTTCAAATTTGGGTCCCTTCTCCTAGTACGTTTTTCTGGGTGTATGACTATTTGAGTTATATCATCTGCAAAGCAGACATCAGTACAGTACTCTGGTGGTGGAGTCATATCTGATGTATATAATATGAATAATGTTGGACTGAGTACAGATCCTTGTGGGACTCCACTTAATAACGGGAATGGATTCCCTATGTAATTTAGTGACTTGATTGCTGCTGTTCGATCTTTGATGAAGTTGCATAGTATTTTCTCAAAAATGCCTGGAAGGTTGAGATGTAATATTTTGTACTGAAGTCCTTGTATCCATACTTTGTCAAATGCCATTGTTATATCGCTACATACTAGGTTGCATAGGTATCTACTTCTTTGTGACAGTGCAATGCTCTCATATATTGTTGCTATTGCAATCTGGGTTCCTCTTCCTTTTCTAAATCCATATTGACTTTTATTGTGTAGCTGATTACCTTCTAGGAACAACACAAGTCTGTTGTTTATTATTTTTTCAAATATTTTGCCAGGTATTTCTAGTAGTGATATTGGTCTAAAATTCTCTACCTGGCACGTATCTTTTCCTGGTTTGGGTATCAAAATCATTATTGCATTCTTGAATATAATTGGAAAATATCCCATTGAGAGAGCCCAATTGTATATTTCTCTCAATTTATCAAGTGCAACATCTGGTAAATTTTGAATTATGACCTTGTTAATTCCACTTCTTCCTGGTGCCTTGTGTTTAAAATTTTTAATTATTATTTTGATTTCCCATGATTCTATTTTCCTTGTTAGAGGGAAGTCTTCATTGAGTCTGTTTATGTCGGCTGCATGATGCGGATTCGTTCTGTGTCTACGTTGTTCAATGAATTCATTGACTATTGTCTCATGTTGGTTGTTGAAATTTTGGTTATCCTCCTGCGTTATCTGGAATATTTCTTGCCAGTAGGTCTTGTGCAGTACTTCTTTCTCTTGGTCATCATATATTTTCTCATTCCTATGCTTTATGTATGGCCATGTATTAGTTTTGCTTCCCATCAGTCTTGCAACGGAGTTCCAAAAATGTTTTGGGTTATTGTCTGTATTTGTGTATTTTTTATTAAGTCTTCCCAATTTTGATGATATAATCTTGAGTTTTCTTGTACATATCTTCTCATCAATGTGTTGTTCCAAACTGTTATAAGTACTGTGTTTTGGATGTTGTTGTAGTGCCATTGTATCAATTTTAACTTATCACTACTAATAGGGTGTGGAAGTGTTGTGTATTTAGTTATGGGTATATGATTTTTTGTAGCTTCCTCTATATTTTTATACCATTCTTCACAGCTATAGTAGATTCACATCAACCGTCCATTTGAAGTCTAGGCCAGTCCTTACGACGCTCCTGACTGGCTGTAGATTAGCCAATCACGGGGCTGGAAACTCTCAGCCAATCAGGAGCGTCGTAAGGGACTGGCCTAGACATCAAATGCACGGTTGATGTGAATCTACTATAGCTGGAAGGGGGTTTACCGCGCTCTGGAAAGGAGCCAAATACGTAGTATTTGTAAGAAAACAAAAACCTACCGGTCATTTCCATTAACCAGGAAACAATTGCTCTAATTAAACGGAAGGAAGCCCTAAATTGACCCAACGGTTTCATTAAACGTAAATGTTCGTCTCTCCTTGCAATGTATGGCTTAATACTAAGTTTAAGGTTTTATTTCAGGGCTAACAAAACAAATTTACTAAGCTAGGAAAAGGCACAGACAACCAATCAGTTGTTCATTGTAGTTATTTTTTTTTAAGATTATGCCTATTGCATGTAACACGTTAAAGATAAACCCACATCAAAATTAAATGTAAATGTAGACCTACGTTAGTTTGAGATGAACCCATTAGACTTATAACTAGAGAAGGCGCTGTATTGATCATGTTGGTAAAAGCATAAAGATGAAATTCACTTTAGACCTATAGTTACAGTTAGTTTGAAAAACAACCATATATGCCTATAACTGTCAAAAGTTCAAGAAAGAATTAATATACCTTATAGATAGTGTAACTTCAAATTCAGGAAACTTATATAAACGATAACATCAGCTAGACACTTAAAAAATAAGTATTTAATTGTAAATATTTTCGAGCCGCTTAAACCGCGAATAGAAAACGGAAATGGGCATATCCAGCTCACGATAAAAATATAAGTTGTTGCATTTCGTTTGAATTTTTCCTGTTTTCGTTGGCTAACCTCGCCTATATCATCCTTATCCTAATGATAAACTCCTTTACAAAGAGTGAAATTACAAAATGGTCCCGTAAATGAAACTAATGTTTAGCGTACCCAGAACCAGTTCCTTCACTTAAGCCATATATACCCCAAAGTTCTTTGCTTGCAAGAAGAGACCTTCTGTCTCTCTACTCTGCTACTGAGGTAGAGTAGACAGCGGTAGAATTGGTAGAGAAGTAGAATATAATAGACAGAAATAGAATAGATATTGTGGTAGAAGAGAAAACAAAGGGGACTACCTTGGCTTGTTATCTACGCGTCATCGTATGGTAAATGTAAAGTAGACAGCCGCACGAAGATATCGTTTATTGATATAATTTGTCGACCACACAATGTAGAAATGGGTGTACGTAAGACTTTGATCCCGAGGGGCTAGTACTAAACACGGCGTCCCAAGGAGCTTCCGTCATGCTTAGTACTAGCATCTCGAGTAGGTGACGCGTACATAACAGTCCTGAGTAGCACAAAACCTTTTCAAGTAGAATATGTCCCAAACAAAGAATAGGCTACCCACACGAGTGTCTGCTTGCCTTTCCTCGGCAGTCATGAAAGCAAGGTCTACTGGCACAAAAGTACAAAATATTGGGCGATTTCGTATTGGACCATGGTTTAACAGAGTACACCGTACACATGCATACATACTACATCAATACACAAATAATAGTAATATCAATACATAATATAGTATACATTTATATATATATACATATATATATATATATATATATATATATAATATATATATGTGTGTGTGTGTGTGTGTGTGTGTGTGTGTGTATATATATATATTATATATATATATATATATATATATATATATATATATATATGCATAAATGTACGTGTAGACACAGCATGTGCACCAGCTCGCTGCAGCTTACGCGCAGATAAATCTAATATTGTTAATAAACGTTAATATTCTTAGTTTGAAATGTCATATGCACCATTTTATTACACACACACACACACACACACACACACACACACATATATATATATATATATATATATATATATATATATATATATATATATATTCCTAATGCATATCATTTTGAACCCTGTATATAAGTCCACTGTTTCTGAAGTTACAACACTCGTTGCAACCTATTACAATCAACTATCATACAAATGTATGAACAGATAATTAAAACGTTACATAAAAACTTAAGGCCTAGTAAAACCACTCAAAAAATTTCTTATGCTTATTAAAAAAACATTAAAAAACATATACATATTACTAATCAAAAGACTGGAAAATCGTTTCTTACTTACGTCAAGAAAAAGAGTTAGGCCTATTCAAAAATACCGTAAAAGAAACAACTAGGCCTACACAAAAACAAAGCAAAGAAAATAGTTAGGAATATTATGCTTATGCCTAATAAAGACTCAAGAAACACGTGCGCACAGTCTTCATAGTGTTAAGACCATTTTTATACTCAATTAAGACAGCAAAAAAATACAACATTTGGGTCTATAAGAATATGGTTTAAAAATGCCCAGGTCTTATCAAGAAGGCCAAGCTAGGGCTTGAATTGTTTACATAAAGAATGGAGAGAGAGAGAGAGAGAGAGAGAGAGAGAGAGAGAGAGAGAGAGAGAGAGATTGATCTTGGTACTCACGTCTGGCAATTTTGGCGGTCATGACCCTGGAGTATCGCAGAGGGTACAGGATGGCCCAGTACCTGTCGACGCTGACGGCAACCAGGCAGAAGATGGAGACGGTGCACAGCATCAACAGGAGGGAGAGCATCGGAGGGCACATGTAAGAGTTGTGGGGGATGCCCACCGACGTCAGGATGGCGAAGGGTATCCCGGGCATCCCCACGAGCAAGTCGGCCAGGGCCAACGACACGATGTAGTAGTTGGTAAGGCGACGAAGTCGGCGCTCTTTCACGAAGACGACGATCGTCAGGGCGTTGCCGATGACCGCCATCACCGCCACCAGGACTTCGCACACCGTGTAGGGCAGGTTCAGGGAAGCTACGATGTCGTCCTCCTCCCCCATGGCGCCGCCGCTTGAGTTTCGGATATCGGCGACGGCGGATGACGCCGACGAAGGCGACGATGCCAATAGGCCGCTCGAGTGAGTGCCGGTCGCGTTCATCATCGTCGTCTGTGAGCGACAGCAAGACGCCCGAAGACTCAAAGACTCCTTTTAATTTGTAGGCAAATGAACTGTCGTTATTTCTGTTCACTTATCACAAACGCCACTTAACCAACTTACTTTTTCTTCCCTCTAGCAACGACAGAGACGACCAGAGCGACGACATTACCACCACAGAACCACAACGACGTCGTGCACTCTTTTCAACAACAGCAGGAGATGCGGAGGAGGAGGAGGAGGCGCCATTCGTGGCACGCCCGGGAGCGCCTTGTATTAATGCTACAACTGCTGACGAGGGGCAGCAGGAGGAAGAGGTGGAGGAGACGACGTGCCCAACGGCACCAGCCCTCCTCCATGGCTCGAGGTTGAACGTCGACGACGACGACGGAGACGCAGAAGACAGCCACGAAGGACGCTTTGACAGGTCGAGAGAGGAAACGTCCGATAACGACTCGACAAAAAAAAAAAAAAAAAAAAAAAAAAAAACATCCACCAACACTAATGCTGCTGCTTCTCCTTCACCAACACACGGTATCCTCCTCTCGCCCTCACCACCACCACCACCACATCACATCACGTCACTTAAGCGACTGCTGCTGCTGTTGCTGCTGCTGACTGCCAGGCTGACAGACTGTGACTGGCTGACTGAGTCTTTAACTGACCTTCGCTAACAACAACCTGTTCGCGCGCTTCTCACACCACCCACTCACCCTCCCTCCTAAACCCCCACCCCCCCTCTTACTCCGCCGCCTGCCGGAGATACGATAACCCAAAGGGTCACACTCGCACATCGAAATCATGCGGGCACCGCCGCCGCCGCTGCCATACATATGATGCCCTCATGGACGACGTTATTCGAATTATCTTCGGGAATATTCAGCACATCCGCCTTCTTCTTTTGTTTACGCCATACGGACGCGTCATGCACGGCGACTCGTGCTGAATACCACCGGCACGTCGATCGGGTAATGGAGAGAATGTTGCCATAACCGTATTTGTGAATTATTTACTGGGTACTACTACTATAATGTGACCTTTCTATTCAATACTTTTATGCCTAGAGTTTTACTTTATATATATAGTAATAAAATACTGTTTATTATACAATGAATGGTAGTCGGAATCAACTATACAGCGTTCATAGTAAGGCTGGATCATTGATGGAGCGTCTTGTGCTGAAACTTACTAAACTTTAACTATTCTATAATTAAGTGGCAAACGATGAACCCAGTATACCATCAGCATAGACCAACTACAATCAATTAACAAGCAGGCGCTTGAATTAATTCCCCAAATTAATTCCTGTTGTTTTATGCATAGATTCTTAGCATTGATTTAAATTATAATTACAAACTTATTTAATGATTATTTATCTCGGCTGTGTTTTGTTCGCTTAAGAATGAACTTTTTCTCGCGGAGAACTTTCAAACCTGTTTTTACATCACAGATGGAAAGCTTTGGATAATCCCAACTGGAATGCCACTTCATCTGCTCTCGGGTACGATGATGCCCACTAGATTGGGATCTTAGTAGCAAGACTGCACCTAGGAGACCTACTTTTGGACTGCTGCTTGGAGCTGAGTCTAAGGTGACTTGTCCTGATCGGTCGAGGTCTCCTGGTCATCACCTGATATAATATTCTATTTTTTCTCTAAGTTCTATAAACTGTATTAATCAATGTAAATATTCATAAATTTAACCAACATAAAAATCCCTAAGGCCTACAGATTATCACAAAATGGACATTGCTGTTGAAATTAATAGACATGTTTTTTTTGTTTTTTTTAGTTTATACAAAGTCAAAATAGGTCTTTCTCCTTGCAATAAACTTATCCATCCCAGCGGATGGATAAGTTTATTGCTATTTATTTACATAAATATTTACCTCGAATCCTATGGCACAAAATTTGACATCCATAGCTTTAACCATAGCAACCCGGAAGTCTGAATGCCATAGGCCTAGACCAGCTCTTAGAAAGTTCTTTAATTCTGCCAACACAGATTAATGACACTTCCAGATGTTGATGTCATCTGCATTGCTGCCAGTCGGGTCCAGAAAGTAATGGACAAACTTTCTCTCCATTTGTTAGCGTCAGGAAAAGTACCTATCTTCGACAATAAGATGGCTCCTCATTTTCGCCACCAATACTAGCGTTCGTTTTACGTTGACTGACTGAGCTGGCCTTATGCCACGACGAGTTCTAGGTCTAGGGGCAATCAGTAATTTATTTAGGTTAAGCATCCACCCCCTGAAGGGAAGGGCGCTAAGGAAAAGGCCTCTCGATCATCCAAACGAAATCACCGTAGTGCATACGTTCGGTCCTCGTAGACAACGCTGTCATGAATATCAGTACGGAGAACTGGCTGCATAAGCAAATAGGCTTCCCCCAATTGCAATGCCCGGCATTGCCTAAGGCTCTCCATTCGCCACTGCGGCTCTCTCTCTCTCTCTCTTCTTTGGTGACAGAAAGCCTAGGTATCTTGTAATCTCACAAATTCTCCTCCGAAAATGTCTAACCAGAAAGTGCCAGAGAGAGAGAGAGAGAGAGAGGGAGAAGTGACTTCTACGACCTTCTAAGAGGTGGCTCTTCAAAACCGGTAAGGCGAGCTTTCATTACTCACCTCACAGGTAGAGAAGCACAGTATTATGCCCCTCGGAGTCTCCTTTCATTCGCATTCCTTGCATGGCCGTCCGTCGAAGGCATATTATGCGTGAGGGGGCTTGCACCTCACCTCGGTTTGGATGTGAGTCTATTGTTCCTTCCCTTAGCACCGCTGCGTCTCTCTCTCTCTCTCTTCTCTCTCTCTCTCTCTCTCTCTCTCTCCTCGGCGGTGACTATGCTAGATAAATTATGTGTTAATCTGTCAACTCTCTCTCCTCTCTCTCTCTCTCTCTCTCTTGTTTTCGTAGAGAATGAACTTTCACTCTCCTTCAGTCACATAATGAAGAGGGAACACTATAATGCATAGCTTTATATATATATATATATATATATATATATATATATATATATATATATATATATATATATATAGTATATATATATATATACCTATAATCCGGAATTCACATATTTTCATATATGTTAACCGAAGGGGAATTTTTTAGTCGATAAAAAATTCGTGTGCTCCTGGACACGAACCATAGAACCAAGAATTCAGGAAGTGCAGTGAAGCGCCCTAAACCACAGAGCTATCGATATGTATATATATATATATATATATATATATATATATATATATATATATATTAATCTAACTCCTTAGCTTTCCAAATAGAACGTTATGTAAAAGAGAGGGAATATCGAGGAGTTACTGTAGCAAGTCTGGGTGGGAATAGGGCTTCCGAGATACTTGGCCTTATGCCATCACATGCTCTCTTTCCCTCGTTCCTGGAAACTCTATTGTGTCTCTTGACCTCAGTAGTGAATTGTGTATATTTCAGTGGGTCGGTGTCAGGGAAACGCCGTCTGAACCCACTGCTCCTAGGCCTACAGGGAAAGTAATAATAATAATAATACTTACCGTATTCAACAGGAAAATCAATCGATGCTTCTTAATGAAATCATTGGTCTACTGGTCTGCCATGGTCAATTTCTTTATTTGTATCTTCACCTCGTCCCAATCTGTTTGATAAGTCTCCAGATATCTGTTAAGAAAATGAATTGCTTGATTATTTCATAAAACTAAAAGAAAATCTTTGTCATTTCAGTCATATATATATATATATATATATATATATATATATATATATATATATATATGCTTTTAAAAATCACAGTAGATGCACATGACTTCATTAAATAAGCGATACCACGGGAAAATGATAGGCAGAAATCCAAGCTCTTTCGTCTTTACTAAGACATTGTCAAAGACGAAAGAGCTTAGATTTCTGCCTGTCATTTTCCTGTGGTGTTCGCTTATATATATATATATATATATAGATATATATATATAAATAGATATATATATATATATATATTGAAATTTAGATATCGTACACAACATTTCAGTGGGTATTTGCATGACTTCTATGAGCGTAACTGCGTACAAATGTGCGCCAACCACTTGTGGCATGGCATCTATAGATTCGATTCGGTCTCCTCATTTGTAGACCGAGAGGAAGTATCAATTAAGCCGTCTGAAGAAGAGCATCGGACGAACGCGCCTCAGAGACTTCTGCTACTACTACAGGAAGGAGGTTGTTAACGTTATCCTGTCCCTGTTAATCACAAACATTGTCAAAGCCCTTTCTCTTAAAAGAAACCCACTTTGGCTGGTCTCGCGGGCTGGGAGGGGAGAGGAAGGCTCTGTGCTGGACCGGTTCGTTTGGTCAGTATTTGTTTCTTTACATATTTGTTTTTCATAAACCTTCGTTTCTAGTTAGTATTTTTTATAAAATTCCGTTAGCATCAGATTGTACATTGTAATTTTTGCAGGCACGCAAAATACCATCAACATATTGAAAGTTAAAAATGTGCCACTTGGCACACTTGTTAATCAAGCTGGTCTTATGCCAGCAAGGTCTTTAGCCCCTGGGAAAATTGCCACATACTGAAAAGAAAAGTACAGGCTCGCTCTAACAGCTAAATCTTTCTTCGGGAACTTTTAAACGCTGCTTTGAAATTATGATTATATGTCATCTCTCTGTGAACACGTCCCCTAGACTTATGTAGGACTTATATGTCTTCATTTCAAGGGCTAGTCTTGTACCTAGAAAGCAACTTTCCTGGCTTCGTGGTACAGAACTCTAGACTTAACTCTCTCCAAGATTCTGTGGAGGATAGTTTAAATCGATATCCAAGCAGCCCTGTCAGTCTTTCATGACCTTTACTCGAAAATTATAGAATTCTATACTTTCGTTGGATTTTCTGACAGTTTAAAAATCATATTTGACTGACATGTGACCGCAAAAATCTGTAGGCAGGGATGATACTTATGTCTGAATCAGTTTGAATTTCTCATCTCTTTTTTTTTCTATATTGTTCAAATCTCGTTTGCTTCGTTTCTTTTGAATAACAGGCGATTTCTAACACTTTTTTCCTCGTTATACGTTAGTCACGAGTGTTTGTTTGTTGTTAGACCCAGCCAAATTTCAGCTGACACGGACACTTGCTTCTAGAGCAGTATGTAAGTTGGTAATTTTTGGTAGTGTTTCAAACATTTCTAAACAAAATTTTTAGTGCAAGTGAAAAAGAAAGGAAGAAGAATGGGGTTTAACCATAAGCAATGGACAGACCTTATAGGTTGTGGGTGTCAGGAGAAACAAGCAAGACACGAATTGCAAAGAAACGCGGCAAAAAGAAACAATCAATGTATGTACTGCGCAAAGCGAGAATGACCGATTCCCACAGAATGAATACAAGAAGAGGAGAACAATTTGTTTACATTTCTTGACATCGTCGAGTGATGATGGATGACTGGTAGCAATTAAAATTCCAATGCGTTTGTTCTTTTTAAATTTGAAATTAATTCGCACTGTAGATTGTTTGTATCAGTTACTCTACGGGAATTATTTAAAGAATCTTACATACTTCATTATTTCTCAATTACGAATTTTCACAAATATGTAAGGAATTCGACAGGTAAGGAATACAGATTACTATCTGACCTTCGTACCGACACAAATGAGCTAAATTGACTTTTGAAACTGTAAAACTGTGACTGTCAAGACTTCAACATAATCTCACACCAAACTACTTAGGCCTATAGCTACAAATGATAAACAAACTAAAATCTACAAAATCAATTTAAAGATTCAATCAAATACGAGTGACACTAAAAGGAAACAAACCCAAGTAAGTTCTCGTTGCAGCTAAAACCTCTCAACATTGAAGCCTCTTGTTGGCGCCAAAGTGACACTCTCCTCAATCAGTCTGAAACGTCACTTTGAAGAGGGTGGTCTATGACGAAGGAGGAAGAATGTCGAATTACCGTTTGATTAGATTTTTTATTTGTTTTAAATTTTCTCATTGACATTATTCATTTGGGTTTTGCTGTACCCTAGCCTATTATAGTGTTACGGTGACAACTTAGCTGAGATTTAGAATTCCTTTTCTGTTCTTTTTTTTAGTTTTCTGTAAAGGAAAGCAATTGTGACGGTTATGTTTGTCCGTCCGCACTTTTTATGTCCTCAGATCTTAAAAAACTATTGAGGCTAGAGGGCTGCATATTGATACGTTGACCATCCACCCTTCAATCATCAAACACCAATTTGCAGCACTCTAGCCTCCGTAGTTTGCATGTCATCTAAAGTTAAAGTTAGCCATGATCGTACTTCTGGCACAGCTATAGGTACCAACAACACAGGCCACCACCGGACGTGGCTGAAAGTTTCATACAGCATTATACGCTGTACAAAAAAACTCGATTAAGCCGAAGAAACTTCGGGACATTTTTAACTTGTTTTTCTTTTCCTGGCGAGATATGATCAAATAGATTTACATTTCATTGTTTTAAGGAAGAAAAGTTTAATACATAAAAATAGAGAAAAATAGTATTGTCTGTTGAACTTTGATATAGAGAAAGGGTTCAAGGGGGTGTGGCATACATCCCCTTAACACCTCAAGTTGGTGGAACACCAAAATACCTGTATACGGTTTTTCTTAAAGTCAAAACACACGTAAGTTTACTACCGTTAATGTGCAACTTTAACAATGCCTAATATAAATATACATACCATAAGTATGACTCACAGGTAGGTAAAAGGATATTATGCAATATCAACCAAGCTGATAAAACTCCCATCTAGTTTCCGAGACTTAAGAAGCCTTTTGTTATCGCACTGTACTTTAACAGGATTATGCTGATACAATGAAGTACAATCGGTTGTTCCGTAGTCTTGAAATCGGAAACAGATAACATAAAATCACCTTTGGTAATTAATGAAAGTTAACGTACGTACTGTACTGTGCCACTGAAGTACTTGAATGATTTAGTAGTACTTTGGATGATATATAACTCTCCTACCAGCGATGGCTAATGTTATGACGTTTTATGGTAAGAGGAAATAATCAAAATCTTAAATAGATAACTCCCTAAGTATATGAAGTTATGATGGCTCTAATTTTCAGGTAAGAGAAAAGTAAACGAACAGAAATCGCTATGACGAGTGAACTTCAGTCACGGAGTGGTGAGCAATGTCAATATTGCCAACTGGTAATGTCCATAAACCTTCATGGATTGCTTATTAAATGCGAAATATTTTATGTATCGTAAGTATAATTAGATTTAGATCATGATAAATAAGAATGAAAATAAATTTACCAGAACTATAGCAATTTTATCTACTGTTTTATGGTTCGGAATGTTAAATAGTATAGAAGAACTTTGCTTAACGTCCACCTAATCTCATGGAATGCTTAGTAAATGCGAATAATTTTGTTAACTGGAAGTATCATTGCATTTGGATCATGCTAAGTAGTAAATGAAATAATTTTGCGAATACTATAACAATTTTAGCGATCTATATATTTGACATAGAAAGTTGATTAAATACGATAAATTTATTTACTGAAGTATAATTACATTCAGATAGATCTAAATAACAAAAGTGAATTTTTTAAAAGACCATAATATAATTATAAGACTATTATAACAATTTTAGTTGCCATTTTATGAAGAATAAACTATAAAATAGCTAAGTGAGACTATCCGTATCTGGCAACAATTGTGTTGTGATTGAGAAATGCAGTCTTCCCAAACTTCGTAGGATTCGTCCATCACCCAACGATCGTCTGTCAAGTGTCAACCTTCAATCATGTCCCACTGGTTTCACAGGAACCCCTTGAAGGCCACGTCTGAGGTCAAGTTCGACCTAAAACTGGTGGCGTCTGACAGCCAGGCCTTGAAGATATGCAGGTGAGGGCGACATTGGCCCCAAGGAATCTAAGGCCTATGTTGGAACTGTCAAATGGCAGCTTATTGTACTACCCATTTTCTCGTTGAATTTGTCTTTCGTTTCATATGCGATTATTTTGATCTGAGTGGATAATTGATTGAGATTAGGTGAAATTTATAGACAGAAGAGGAAAATGTTGGCCAATCCACCGATTGGCACCTTAGGCTTGGACTAGTAAGGAGCCTACAGATGTTTACGAGGCCTAGGTCTTTAAGTCTATTTTTCAGATAAATTTAGGCCCTACTACTATCTGTCTTTCTTTTCAAATTATGATTATTTGGAACTGTAATTTATGCAAAGTGATGACTGGATGAGATTCATTGCCAGATTAGGCCATCCCAGGCAGCACTCTAGGTTGAGATCACCGTAGGCTTTTAGCGTAGATGATTACTACCTAGGCATACCAAGCCTATAGGCGAGTATGGCTGTTTGTAACACATGAATTCTAGTTATTTTACTGTTTTTTCATTTGTTTTGAACGAATAGGTATATTGAATGTTTACTACGCAACCCTCCCCTCTCTCTTCACTAACTACGCGTATATTATGATATTCTGTAATAACACTTGAGCGATTTTTCTTCGTCTGTATGTTAGCGAGATGTTTTCCTTGTCTTTTCCTCATTGGCATGATGAAATTCTTGCCGAAACATACATAAACATACGCAAAAGCAAGCGAATGTCAGAGGTGAAATGGAACGTGTAGACTACTTGAAGTCTGTGATCGCACTAAATCATGACTGGACTTGGTAGCTGAGCCTGAAGTCTCCTTCTCGACTCGGGGAATGTCTACAGATGCCATTTCTCCCAATTTTCTTTGACAATAATTATCAAAATTTACGATAATAGAAGAAATATTGCATTTTCTTATACGGATCAATGTTTTATGCTTATTGAGTTAGGTTAACTCATTACCCTGTAACTACGAAAGTAAGAGGAATTTTGAAGAAATATTACGTATACGTATTCTCAATTGCCATATGAAGCTCCATGAATTTTTTCATGACTGCATTTTTCGCCCTATACCACCATATATAGGGGTTCCGGCCGGCCCCCTTAAGATCAGAACCACTAGGCTCAACCTTGAAGTACTATGTCTAGCCTAGGTCTGTGTTTCTAATCCCCATTAGAGGGTCAGTGGCACTACCCCTCCTAGAAGGATTAGAAGCACAGGCCCAGGTAGGCTAAGCTCCTACGTTTGTGCCATCAGTCATTATATACTTAAGTTTCTTTGCAGCATCCCTTCGACCCTTACCTAACTGGAACTCCATTCATTTGTTACAGTACCTCCTTTCATATTCTTTCGTCCATCTTCCATTCCACCCTCTTCTAACAATTGTTTTCTTCCTGTTACACCTTTGTAAACTTTTACTCCCAATTTCCCTGTCAGCGCTGAATGACCTCGTGGAGCACCGACAATTCTGCGCAGGACAATTCAGTGCCGACAATTCAGCTTAATTCAGTGCATGACGATTCAGCTTAGAGACAATTCTGTTCATGACGATTCAGGCCAAGGACTATTCAGCACAAAGAAATTTTGCAAAATAAAATAAAAACATGGAAAATTAAGAAAACAGTTGTCAAATTAATCTTTTATTTGTAACATTGAATTTTAAAAAGTAGACAAAAATATTTT
This sequence comes from Macrobrachium nipponense, assembly GCF_015104395.2. Classification (NCBI taxonomy): domain Eukaryota; kingdom Metazoa; phylum Arthropoda; class Malacostraca; order Decapoda; family Palaemonidae; genus Macrobrachium; species Macrobrachium nipponense. Next base: position 54,341,031 of record NC_087218.1, on the reverse strand, counting down.
TGTTCCGACACGGCATACAAACCTTCGGTCCTTTTACAATAGGAAGGTACTAGCGGCAGCTGGATAGGTCGTAAGCTTTCGAACAAGGGGTTCGGTAGTTAACTGCTTGTCCGACAGGCGCGCGCGCGCGACTGGGAGGTAAACAAATCACTTTTGCTTTCGGCCTCGCGGTGGATGGACGTGTTGTTCGACGCTCTCTGCCCGCTTCTCGTCGTTTGCTTTCTGAGTATTTGGTTGTAATTGTGTATGAAAGAGTTATTGTAAGTACAATTATTCTCTTTTTTCATATTAATTGCTGCCTTCAATTATTGATTATGATGGAATCTCCTCGCCCCGCTACCCCACGGAGACTTTGCCCGGGTATCGAAGGGCGTAAATGCGGGAAGTTCAGATCGTTCCCGGAGATTGACCCTCATATTTTGTGTGCTCGGTGTCGGGGGCGCGAATGCACCCGAGCCGAGCCCTGTGATGTGTGTATTGATTGGTCGGAGGCGCAGTGGACTTTGTATGAGGGCAGGAAGAAGCGAAGGCCTGCAAAGGAGTCGTCGGAAAGCTCTCCCGCGACTCCTTTGGTGACGGACACTTCGTCTTCTTTCCTGCCGCCCGCTCAACTTCCACGTCTCGCGCCTTCCCTTCGGGGGGGGTTTTCTAGGTCTCCTCTCCTGACGTGTCGAGTGTGGAGGAGGGCGCTAGATACCCTGACGTAGAGTTGTACTCTGGGTCCTCTATCCGTTCGTCTTCGCGCGAACGGGCAGAGGATCCTTCTAATCACCCGACTTTTGCCTCCTCAGGTGCGGTTGCCGCGAAGGATGACCTCGGACAGGTGTGGGCATCGTTGGGGCTGCAGGGCGTGCCGAGTGTCCAGGGGCTGCTCTATCATCTCGCTGGCTCCGTGGCGGTCACCCATGCAACGGTCACGACCACCACCACGACCCTTACAACCCCTGGCTATGCTTCACCTCCTCACCCTGGTGTACACCCAGCACGCGGTCTCTGTAACACCCACTACATCGGTGCAGGGGCCAGTCGCCGTAACTCGGGGGAGTGTGATGCCGCCACCTGGGTTTGCCGTGCTGCCGCGACCGGACTTCATGTGCCCGAAGAGCTCGCCCCTGGACCTCCCACCGGTACCTAGGATGTCTGTGCCGCTGGTTCGACCACCTGTACCGCCCACACAGTCTGCCGTACCTGCCGTGACCACCGCTGCTGTACCTGTACCTGCTCCTGCTGTCTCGTCTGCCGTTCCTGTGATGTTCGCACCTGCCGATGTTGTTCCTGTTCCTGGCGCCGCTGCTCCCGATGCTGGTCTGTTCGGACAGGTACGTCCGGGCCCTGTTGCTTCGGCAACAGCAGCCCCGGCTCCGTCCTGGATGACAGATCTGACGTCGGTCCTGAGGAGGTTGACGAAGAAGAAGAAGAAGAGGAGGAAGGTGTCGTCGTCGTCTTCATCGTCTTCTTCGTCGTCGTCGTCGTCTGCCGCCTCTTCCCCTTCTTCTTCTAAGGCTCCCCCGCCGAAGAAGAAGAAGGTCGCCTCCCCCCCCCCTAAGAAGTCTCCTTCGGGAACTTCTAAGGGCCCGTCTCGCTCTGGTGAGACGGGGGGTTCTTCCGCTGGTCGCCCTGCTCCTTCGGGAGCAGGACCCGTCTCTTCTCCCGCAAGGAAGAAGACTACGGGGACCAGAGGGGTGCCGGCTAACACCGGCACCTCCTCACCTGCTGTCAGTGGTTCGGCCACAGCAGCAGGGTCCGGCTCGGCCGCTCGTTCGCGAGAGGTACCGAGTGTACGGTCGCCTACCAGCGACCGTGCAGCCAGGAACCAGACCTCTGAGTCCGCTCAGCGTCAGGTTCACGGCACGGAGCGGAAGACTGGTGACAGCCGCTCACGCGACTCTCACCAGGCCAGCTCTCGCTCTCGCGGCGAGCAGCTGGCTACCCGGGCGGACGTGACGGTCCATGACCGGCCACGGGCTGAGGCTGGGAAGAGGTCCCCCCGTTCGCCGGCACCAGCCACGGCTGGTACCAGCGAACTGACGCACCGTGAGGATACGCACCGATCTCACCGTGACAGTGGAGCTCGCCGGTCGCCTGACCGTCGCTCTCACAGAGAGCGATCGGGTACGGCGACCAGCACCAGCTCCTCTGACACACGAGACCGGGGCCGCTGTTCTCGGTCCAGCCGTTCTCCACAGCGAGACGGCTCGACTAGGTCTGCAGCTCGATCGCCACCGCGGGTTGACGATCGCCTGCAGTCCTCCAAGCCCGCTGGTTCTACCAGCGAGCGAGGAGAGAGCGTCAGGTCTTCCTCTCCCATACCTTCAACCTCCTCGGGTTACACCGGGAGGGGCGAGGTATTGAGGAGTGATCGTGAGGGGTGCGCCCCTCAGGATCCCGCCACCGCGTCGTACGCACCAGGCTCGGTTCTCGGACCAGCCAGGTCGTACGCACAGGTGGTTGGAGGAGACCGAGAGGGGGCTGTCGCTGCTCCTCTCCTTGAGGGAGGAGGGTCTCGGGAGGTGCTCCTGTTTGAGGGACTGGACGGTCCAACTCCGCAGGATGCAGTCACTCCTGAGATCCAGAGGAACTTTGCCGAGGTTATTGCGCTGATTCGTCAGCACAACGACCTCGGGGAAGGATCGCCGCTCCCACCATCCGAGCCCACGTCCAGGCTCGAGTCGTTCTGGGGCCCGAAGAGGGAACCCAGACCGACGGTGGGTTTGCCGCGTTCGGAGCTTGCGACATCAGTGCTGGACCAGGTTGAATCGCTTGTCTCCGGACAAGACGGTTCGCTCAAGTCTGGCAGGTCGAGCAAGCTGCTTCCACCTCTGCTACGACAGCGGCGGTTTTACGTGCCATCTGAAGACCCGATGCCGCCCAAACAGGTGAACCCGGAGTTAGCCAGGCTGACTCCGGGTGTGTCTCTGCAGCAGCTCCTGTCCGAGAACCTGTGGTTCTCGCAGCAAGAGGCACTCGGCCTGGAATCTACCGCCATGGCAGCTTTCCAGGCCGTCTCCTGGCTAGATCTGTGGTCCCTCACAGTATCTAAGGTCGCAGCCAACTCCGGGGGAATTTCTCCCGAAGATGACTCGGCCTTCAGGAGAATTTGCCAGTCTGGGGGAAGAGCCATCTCCTTCCTTGCCCACCAGACGGTGAACCTGTGGGCCAACCTGGTTCTCCGACGAAGGGACGCTGTCCTTACTCGGGTTTCCAGGGCGGCCGGGCGTGAAGCGGCGTTGGGACTTCGAAACGGACCTCTACGGAGTTCCACGTCTCTCTTCCCAGGAGAGATGGTGGACGCTGCGGTGGACAGACGGCGCACTGACGACAGTGACCGTCTGGTTCACCAGGCAGTCTCGAAGGCTTCTGGGCAGCCTCGGACTGCGGCCAAGTCTAAGAGCTCGGCTAGCGCTTCCTCGGCGGCTAAGACGGTTGCTGCGTCGAAGCCCCGGGAATGACTCTGTCTTCTTCGACTTCTGGCAAGGGGAGCCGTAACCAGCCCTCCTCCCAGCCCTCCTCATCCCGTGGATGGAGGCTCTGGGAAGAAGTCGAAGAAAGGGGGGAAACGCTAGGGACGGCGTTCCCCCTCACCTGCTGCCGGAATGTGGGGGGTGCCTGGCCAGCCATTGGGCAACTTGGCAGCGCTACGGCGCCGAGACCTGATTGTAGATGTCCTTCGGGAGGGATATCTATTACCCTTCGAATCTCGGCCACCCCTCACCTCCAACCCGGTCCAACAGCAGTCGTACGTTCCAGGGTCATCGAAGGACGTAGCACTGAGACAGGAGATAAAGACCATGCTGAGCAAGAGAGCTGTAGAGATCGTCACGGATCAGTCACCGGGCTTTTACAGTCGACTCTTCCTGGTGGAAAAGTCTACGGGAGGCTGGCGCCCGGTGATAGATCTCTCTCCCCTGAACCGGTTTGTTCGCCAGACCCGGTTCACGATGGAGACGGCACGCTCAGTGCTCGACTCCATCAGGGAGAACGATTTCATGCTTTCAGTGGACTTGAAGGATGCGTATTTCCAAATACCCATTCATCAGTCCTCCAGAAAGTACCTCCGCTTCATCCTCGACGGGACGGTGTACCAGTTCAGGGCACTGTGCTTCGGTCTCTCAACCGCCCCACAGGTGTTCACGCGAGTGTTCACTCTGGTGTCTGCTTGGGCCCATTCGCACGGGATACGTCTGATGAGGTATCTCGACGATTGGTTAGTCCTGGCGAGCTCCCGCTCGCAGTTGCTACAGGACAGGGATCGACTGCTCGAGTTCTGTCGCGATCTGGGGATCGTGGTGAACTTCGAGAAGTCCGATCTCGAGCCCAAGCAGAGGATGAAGTACCTGGGTATGCTGATCGACACGGTAGCAGGGCGAGTCTTCCCCGCAGACTCGCGGATCAGCAGATTCAGGGAGGCAGCCAACCAGTTCCTGTCTCGGCAGGAACAGGTAGCTCAGCGATGGCAAGTCGTGATCGGACACCTGTCGTCGCTCGAGAAGTTAGTCCCTCACGGGCGTCTTCACCTGCGGTCTCTTCAATGGAGACTAAAGGAGAGTTGGTCGCAGGCGACGGATCCCCCAAGCTTTCCAGTGTCACTGACACAGGAGGTGAGGCAGGACCTAGCCTGGTGGCTGGACGACAGGAACCTCTTAAGAGGAGTGCCTCTGCGCACTCCCCCCCCGGACATGCAGCTGTTCTCAGACGCATCGACCGAGGGATGGGGCGCACACCTGGAGGAGTTGCTGACTTCAGGAGTGTGGGACGAGAACGACAAGCACCTTCACATCAATGTACTGGAACTCAAGGCAGCGTTTCTCGCTCTCCAAGAGTTTCAGGACCGCTTGATGGGACACTCAGTGGTGTTGATGTGCGACAACACCACGGTGGTGGCTTACGTCAACAAACAGGGGGGCCTAGTGTCTCTCCCGTTGTACCAGTTGACTCGGCAGGTGCACGAGTGGGCTCAGGCACACTCAATAGAGCTGTCGGCACGCTACATTCCAGGAAGAGGAATGTAGTAGCAGACACGCTCAGCCGTCGGATCAGGTGATAGGGACCGAATGGTCTCTACACCAGGACGTGGCGGAAAGGCTCTTCGACCTGTGGGGGCGACCAGTCGTGGATCTGTTCGCCACCCGGCACAACAGGAAGCTCCAGGTGTTCTTCTCGGCCGTGCCGGACCCATGGGCAGCTGCAGAGGACGCTCTTCAACAACCGTGGGACAACCTCTTCGCCTATGCCTTTCCCCCGTTCAGCCTGATTCGCAAGGTGATCAGTCGAGCACTGGTCACCCCGAATCTCAGGATGATCCTGGTGGCTCCCAAATGGCCACAGGCCATTTGGTATCCGGACCTGCTGGCTCTTCTCGCAGGAGAACCGAGAGAGATTCCCCCTTGGCACAACCTTCTCGCCCAGCCACACGTCGAGCGGTACCACCGAGCAGTCCAGTCCCTACGTCTTCACGGCTGGCTGTTATCCACCATCTCTTGCGAACGAGAGGCTTTTCTCGTAGCGCAGCAACAGAGATGGCTGGAAACGTCCGTCAGTCCTCTGCCGCAGCTTGTGTACCAGGGGAAGTGGGCCGTCTTCTGTGGTTGGTGTCGTAGACGGGGTCTATCTCCTCTCAGAGCCACTCTTCAGCAGGTAGCGGATTTCCTCGTTTTTCTTCGCCGAGAGAAGCTCCTCTCAGTCCCCACAGTCAAAGGATACAGAGCCGCCTTGGCCCTCGTCCTGAAACTGAGGGGGTTGGACATCTCGAACTCGTTCGAGATCTCCTTGCTTATGAGGAGCTTCGAAAGGTCTTGCCCACCCAGGGAACTCAGGCCCCCTGCGTGGGATGTGACTCTCGTCCTTAGGAGTTTGACTCGAACGCCGTTCGAGCCACTCCGGGAGTCGTCAGACAGGGATCTGACCCTCAAGACCCTCTTCTTGCTGGCCCTGGCATCGGCGAAGAGAGTAGGGGAACTTCATGGTCTTTCCTATGATGTACGACACTCCAGGGGATGGGGATCCGTGACGCTCGATTTCGTCCCGAACTTCGTTGCGAAGACTCAGAAACCGTCGGTCCCTGACGACAGGTTCGAGTCATTCACGATTCCCTCCCTAATGGACTTCACCGATAATGATGCGGATGAGATGCTGCTTTGTCCTGTGAGGGCGCTACGGCGCTATCTGAAGAGAACTCGACACCTCAGGCCTGAGTGTCGACGCCTCTTCGTTAGCACCGTGGGGTCACCAAGAAAGAAGTATCAAGAACACTCTTTCTTTCTGGCTGCGTGAGGTCATCAGGAGGGCGTATGAGGCTGATGGTAGTGACGACATCCGTACGTCCCGTCCGAGAGCTCACGAAGTCAGAAGTATTGGCCCGTCGTTGGCGTTCCGTAAGAACTTCTCCGTGGCGCAGGTCCTGAAGGCAGGGGTCTGGTCTAACCAGACTACCTTTACGTCCTTCTACCTTCGGGATATTGCCCACAGGTCCTTGGATACATTTTCCTTGGGACCCGTGGTGGCTGCTCAACAAGTTGTGTAGCTAACCCAGACCCTCGCAGGCTGAACAGCATCGAGTCCTGGTGTGACTGTGTGGATGGATGTGTGAGTGAGTGAGTGACTGGCTCTCTCTTCCCATCTTTTCCTTCCCCTCTACCTGTGGGCAGAGGGCCATGGTCGTCACTACGCTGGATGAGGACGAGATGCAGGTGAGCTATATGACAGAGCCCCATCCTATCCCTTTCACTAGGGATAGGAGCAGAATATCCACCACTTCCTTCTACAAGGGGGGGAAGTGGATGCCTACAAGAGTCAAACCCATGACTTTATATTTGCTCCTGTACAGGAACAAGTTCTTACATTGCTGGTACGAAGAGATACGCATGCCTCTCTCTTAGTACTCGGTCCAGAGGTCTGACCATTGATCCTGCGGTGCACACCCCGATCAATCGGACAGAGGCTTGGATCCCTCCCTCGCTCTTACGACCAGGGAGGCTTCCAAGGTTGGGCGAACACCAGTCTGTTCACAAAAGACTCAGATTCCTCCCACCAAGAAGTGAGTCTTCCTATTGTAAAAGGACCGAAGGTTTGTATGCCGTGTCGGAACAAATGACAATTTGTCCAAAATTGCATTTTTCCTAACTATACAAACCTGAGGTCCTTTTACAATAGGAAGGTACTAGCGGCAGCTGGATAGGTCGTAAGCTTTCGAACAAGGGGTTCGGTAGTTAACTGCTTGTCCGACAGGCGCGCGCGCGCGACTGGGAGGTAAACAAATCACTTTTGCTTTTGGCCCAAGCAAAAACTGCAGAGTGAGGGGTGGCATGAGGTGGGGCTATGTGTAAAAGGACCTCAGGTTTGTATAGTTAGGAAAAATGCAATTTTGGACAAATTGTCATATTGAAATGACATACTATGAAATATTCCTGTACAAAAATATTCATAGTAATTCATTTCTGCAATTCATGAGGTAGCTTATATTTTGTAAGTACATATTCCATTTTGTTTACTAACTGGCATTTTTATTGTCTTAGCTGTTCTCTGATAATTTGCTTTTTTTCTGGAATCATGTCCAGCTCTGATTTTCAGTATCCTTTTCTCTGCGTTGTCTTGCTCCAATTTCAAAAACTCCACATCCTTCACAGAACATATGAATAATAGAATGTGATCACGACCTTTCTCTGAAAAAATCCGCTCCTTGGTTTTTTTTTTTTTTTTTTTTTTAGCTCAGCAAATGTTTGTAAAAAGAGCTACGCTCCAGAAAAAAGTTTAGAAGAATACCAGTGTAATTATTATTCGCTTGTTGTTATAGCATAAATAACAACCGTCAATTGTTTGATGGTTGAAAATGTAAACAATCTTTGATTATTACCAATATTTTTAACTGCAAGTAGTTAGTTTTGTTTTCTGTCACCAAATCAGAAATAAATGAGTATAATTTTCAATATCTTATTTCAATACATATCATATTTCATTTTTTGAATTTCAAAAATTATTTACAAATAAAAACTAATTTGATCACTGTTTTCTTGATTTTCCATGCTTTAGCTTTACATATTTTGCCAAATTGTCTTTGCACTGAATAGTCCTTGTGCTGAATCATCATGCTGAATTGTCGGCGCTGAACTGTCCTACGGGGAATTGTCGGCCCACGGACCTCGTAGGTCCCAGACATTTTCCTTTGGCCTAAATTGTATACTCTATTCAATTCTATTCTGTGCTTCTTATTATGCTGGTATCATCCTTAGCCATGCCTTATCAGTCCGGCTGTGTCCAGCTGTATAATTTTCTTTAGGAAATGCAAGTGACAAGAACTTGTAAAATAAGTTTTTTGTTCTGTATCATTGTCAGTGGTGGTTCTGTTCCCATGCCATAACATTAAAAACGCTGTAAACCAGAACATCATAAAAAAAAGGGGAGTAAATTACAGTACTGTAAAACCAGGTATGGCACCATAAAATCAGGTTCATGGCACTGTGAGCCAAGCTGCATAAAGTCAGAACGCTGTAACCCAAAACCACTATAGCCTGTGGACTGCCTATGTACAAAGTATACATGTATACAGAATATCCATTTTCCTACAAATGCATCGGTATCTTATTCTTTATTATGTATTTGATTATTAGTACATAGTTATTTTCTCAATTCCTTTTTTGGCAGTGATCTGAAGCAAGCTAGAGCCAGATTGCTAGAACTCATACCAGATGCTAACCACGAGATTGACGTTGTGGAGCCTGCACTCACTCTTTACCTGTCTCTGTTGCGAGGGACAATCGAAGCTCCCGAAGGAGAGCATACGGGTTGGAGTAAGATCCGGCATGCGATAAGATTTCGATGGACACATTCCATGTTGGGAAATACCCCAGAGTAAGTTTTACCCAAAATAAAAGTGTCAGTTTTGTATGTTTATGTTCAAAATTTAATTTGCAGAATTATTGATTAGATTCTGTAATGATACAAAGTACTATGTACATGACCATTTTGACTCATAACTTCATGAATGGACAATAATAATGTCATTAGTGAGAATCACGCTGTATATTTTTTCATTACTTACTTTCAGCGGCAAATGGTCATGATTCATGTGTAACTGCTGAAATTTGTTCACATTTATTCATTTTATCTTTAGGTCACACTATGATGCAGTGTTTGAGCTGGTATCGATTCTTCAGAATGCTGCCTTTTGGTACATGAAACATGCTTCCAAAATTGCTGCACAAGAAGAGTAAGTATCGTATGTTTGTTTCCTTTAATATTTGATGCATCAATACTATCATGGTAATACTCATGCTTGTTAAATTATTTTATGTACAGTATTTGTTTTGAAGTTACCAATCCTTCTCTGTTAACGATTTGAAAGTGACGTCATATTAGTAAGTTTGCTCAGCCCGCTACGTATGAGCTGTTTACAGTTAAGCTGAAAAATGCAGATCAGAATTTGGAAAATGGGAGGTTGTAGTTTATATTTTCAGTTTTCATCCCAATTAGTCTTGTTAATAGTATTAGAAAAATTACAGCACTGTGACCTGCCTATTGCTTGCTTCCATCATTACTGACCCTTAAGACAGTTTTCATTATGTTGTCCATTATTTCACAGTATATATGGTTCACTTAATTATATGTGGAAAAATATTGTATTTCCCAAGAACTTTATAAGAACAGTATTATAGAAAATCAAATCTTGTGCTGAAAGATATGAGCACTCTAAGATGTATGGAGATATTTCTTGTTATTTATGGGGACTGCTGAAGTCTTGGCAAGCACAACTAATTGAATGATTAACCTTATGGTAAAGTACTGTACTGTATTAATGTATGAACGGATTGCAGATAGTTGAAAGAATACTTCTGTATTGCAATGGAAATGAAAATGTTCTTGCCTGTTTAATCAACTTTAGATCATGCTTTCTTAATGATTATTTTGTTCATGAAACTTACCTGTCAGATATATATATAGCTGTATTTTCTGAAGTCCGACAGAATTTTAAAAACTTCCGACACACGCAGTGGTCGGCCAGGTGGTTAGTACCCATTCCCGCCGCTGGGAGGCGGGTATCAGGAACCATTCCCATTTTCTATTCATAATTTTTCTGTCGCTGGTGCTGAAAACACCTGTTTTCAGTACCTCCGTCTTAGGATTTTGGAAACTTCATTGCCGCTAAGTATCCTAATTGTCTTTTGATTTACAGTAATACTTTGGGTTACGAACCGATTAGTATACGAATTTTTTAACTTACGAAGTGACGACCTCATTCTGGAATACGAATTTCACTTAGAATACGAATGCGCGAATTTCCATCATGGGAGGCCGCCTGATTTGTTTACATCGGATGAGCGTGGGATCTGCGAACGCATTTTTTTCGGCCAAAACTTAACGCCTGCTTTGTTTACATCGGATGAGCGTGGGATCTGCGAACGCATTTTTTCGGCCAAAACTTAACGAGGGTCACGTGACTTCCTCCTACGCATCCCTTGACCCTTTTTAAACCATAACTCTTTCAATATCTCGCTGGCGGTAAGATTGAACGCATCTGTCCGTGATACGCTCTCAAATTTGCTTAGTGATTTGCGCACGTGTTGTGTTTTCCGAATAGTGCTTTATACATTACTATTACCCAAATACTAAAGACAATGGCTCCAAGATGACGAAGGCAAGCAGCAAGAAGGAAAGCATAAGAAAGAAGAGATGATTACAGTCGAAATGGAGAAGGAAATTATCCAAATGCATGATAAAGGCGAGTGCGTGAAAGACATTGCAGCATTCTTCAAGCGGTCGCAATCAACGATCTGCACTATTTTGAAGAAAAAGGAGAAATTAAAGCCTAAAGCATCAAAAGGTGTTCACAGTATTGACGAAACAACGGCCTTATATTCTCGACGATGTAGAAAATTTGCTCATAGAAAAATATTTTTTTCAAAATTGTGAAAGACAACATAGTGTTGCGTAAGCGTAAAATTAGTGATCGTAGTGAACGGTGCTCTCTAGAGAAAGAACCAGAAAGTCTTCCAGAAGTGTTCACGGAGGGAGATTTCCCCCAAGCCCTAACCTCTCCTCCTCACCCTTCCCCTCCTCCCGTCTCCGTCAAGCCAGCAGCCACACTCGCCAAAGGTAAAGTTCAGGTTTTACTGTGCATGCATATTAAATCTAGTGATTTATATTTATTTCATTTCTTCAATTTTATAATTTTATGTAATTCCTACACGAATTTTCAACCTTAGTGAACAAAAATAAATGGAAAAATATGAATTGAAATGGTTATTCATGGTCGGGTGGAACGCATTATTGCTTTTTATAACATTCTTATGGGAAAATCCATTTGGGTTACGAATTTTTTAGTTACGAAGCAGGTTCTGGAACGGATTAAATTCGTAAACCAAGGTATTACTGTATTTACTTGGATTTGTGGGATTTGTGGCTAGGCATACGCTATCTTAAATTGATTTGAATTTGATCATGCATATTAAATCTAGTGTTTATTTTGTTCATGAAACTTACCTGACAGTATATATATAGCTGTATTTCTGACGTCCGACAGAATTTCAAAATTCGCGGCACACGTAGTGGGGTCGGTCAGGTGGTAGTACCCATTCCCGCCGCTGGGCGGCGGATATCAGGAACCATTCCCATTTTCTATTCATATTTTTTCTGTCGCCGGTGCTGCAAAACATCTGTTTACAGTACCTCCGTCTAGGATTTTTTCATTAACTCGCTTAATATTATCTGGATTGACTTTTGGTATCGACTTCTGGATTGTTGGATTGGCACGCGGAATAGTGGATTGGTTTTTGATTTTGGATTGGCTTGTCTAGATTCAGTATGTCTGGATCAAGTTCGGGAAGTTACAGAGTGTGTGTGAGGAGTGAATGTAAGGTGAGGCTTCTTAAACCTTCAGTGATCCTCACACAGTTTGTATGGATTGCAGGGGCATGTTTGCGTGGCGGATGATCGGTGCAATGAATGTAAGGATTTGGATGATGATAAATGGAGGATGTATGAGACCTATCGGCGTAAATTAGAGCGCGATGAGTCAGGAGTAGGTCTTCCTCTAAGGGCAGCTCTACTAAAGGTAAGGATAGTAACATTTCTCCTCCTCTAACACCAGTAGATTTGCCCAACCTAATCCTGTTTGTTGCCTTCGGGCCCCAGTGCTGTGTCGGGAGAAGGTAACACCCTTTCTCTGATTCTAGAGTCTATTCGTGCTCTCGAATCTAAAGTTTTGGCCCTAGAAACCGGCCCAGTGAAAGTTTGTGTCAGTGCCCCTAGTGTTGTGGAGGGGCGTCAGATCGGCCCCATAATGCCTCTAGGCCTAGACCTCTATCGACTCCCAGGACTCAGGAGTGGGTATGTCGAAAGCCGCAAGAGGGTTACGGGGGCTCCCCACCGATCTGGCGTCCCTTCGGCAGGCCTTGTTGCTAAATCCCAGGCTGCCAAGGAGCGCGCACGAGCGCGTATCCTGAAAGATTGCTTTTCGTCCTCCGAAGCGTCCTCCCCGCGCAAGGGGTGGAGCGCTCGGAGAGACTCGCGTCCGTTGAAAAGGACTTTTCGCTTTGAGGACGCTTCACGTCCTATGTCTCCTCTTTCGTCAGAGGACGCTTATGACGCCTTTCCTCCTCAGAAGAGAGGAAGGCGTTCTACCGATGACGACGTTAGTTTCCACGCACAGGCGTGTTCACCTGAGAGGCAGATAGCTGTTCCTGCTAGAAGGAAGGAGGCGTCCCCTCGCCCCTCGCCTTCTCGCAGTCTCAGTCCTGCCCCTTCTTTTGCTCCTTCGTCACCTACGAAGGATCCCTGTGTCCCTTCAGGACCAGATTACGTCGCTGATGGCTCAGAGGACTTGCCAGCAGCAGTCGAGTCTAGGCGTAGGAAGGACGTTCGGCTGCCCGTCAAGAGGACGAAGCGGCTCATTATTCTCTCAGCTCGCTCGTCTCTCTCTCCGCCTCCGGATCGTCAACGTTCTCGCTCTCCTAGCAGATCCTTTTACTCGCTCAGGAGAGGACGCTCGTCAAGACGCTCGGCGTTCGAAACAGGACGCTTTACGCTCTCGGCAAGTAGCGGTTGAGGACGCTCGGCAGGACGCTCGGCGTGCTAGACAGGACGCTTTGAGTTCTCTTCAAGACGCTTTTAAGGACGCTCGGCAGGACGCTCGGCGCGCGAAGCAGGACGCTTCTGGTCATAGACAGGACGCTTTTGAGGACGCTCCGCAGGACGCTCGCCGTGTGAAGCTGGACGCTTTTCGAGCGAAGCAGGACGCTTTGGAGCCTGCCAAAGCAGGACGCGCTCTCTAAGCAGGACGCTTTTGGCGCTGCTCTTCAGGAAGCTCGCTCTTCCTTTCGAAGGGGAGCTTCGGTTAAGACGGTTAACTTGGCTTCTAAGGATGCTTCTCTTTCGGAAGATGTCGGGCATCTAAAGAGCAACGTACGGCTGCTTCCGTACCTGTAGGGGATACCTCCAACCAACGGAAGTCTTTATTCAGGATTGACAGCTAAGGGACTTACTCCCTCTCCTGATAGGCGTTCTCCAGTTCCTCTTAGGGAGGAAGGGGAGCATAGTGGTCCGGGGAGTTCCGTAGAGGAAGAACAGCCGGTAGCATCAGCTGTATCGGACTACAAGGTTCTTGTTAGGCTGTTGCGTTTCAGCATTCGGAGACAAGTTCCAGCCTACAGCCCCTAGTCCTCCTCCCTCACTACTTTCGTCGTCCTAAGACCGTCAAGACCCTGAATTCGTCGAAATGAAAAACGTCTCTGTCGACCAAGAGGGCGTTTAAGAAACTCCAAGACTTTATGTCCAGAAGGAAGGATCAGGGCAAGACCACTTTCGCCCATCCACCCTCTAGACTCGCAGGGAAAGGAGGAGTTTGGTATGAGACCAAGGAGGATGTCGGGATAAATAAAGGTCCCTTCGTCCGCGTTGGGGGACTTCTCCAGTTTAGTGGACGACCAGAGGAGGTCTCTATTAGCGTCGGCTAAGGTGACCTGGACTCCAGTTGAGACTGACCACCACTTGAAGGGTCTTCTTCGTACCCTTAATGTTTTAATTTCCTAGACTGGTGTCTGGGAGTTTTGGAACCGGCAGTCTAGAAGTCCTGATTCCTCTCAGTCTGGGGAGCTGTCCAGCGTGTTGTCATGTATGGACAAGGCCGTCAGGGATGGTTCGGAGGAGCTAGTTTCGAATTTTGGAACTGCTTTCCTAAAGAAAAGAGCATTGCTGTGCAATTTTACGGCTAAGTCGGTATCTCCGGCTCAGAAAAGCGGATTTGCTCTTTGCGCCTCTTTCGGACCATCTCTTCCCCCAGGCTATGGTTAAAGGATCTTGCACAGAGCTTGCAAGAGAAGGCGACCCAGGACCTCTTGGTTCAATCTTCAAGACGTCCAGCGGTTCCTTCCACATCAACTTTCAGCAACCCCCGAAGAAAGTCAAACCCTTTCGCGGGGCACCCCCCTCGAGAGCAGCTCCCCGAGGAGAGGTTTTCAAGAGGAAGAGCTTCATTCAAACCGAAAAACCAGCCAAGCAAGAAGATCTCGTCCTTCAGACACCAGTCGGGGCCAGACTGGAATTCTTTGCGGAGTCTTGGAGGCAGAGAGGAGCGGACCCTTGGACCCTCAAGATAGTAGACGGGGGTACAAGATCCCTTTTCTTTCATCCTCCTCCTTGACTTCGACTCCCCAGAGAACCTCTCTCCATCCTATCAGGGAGAGAAGAAAGAAAAAAAAAAAAAAGGGTTCTTTTCGATCTCTTAGACCAGATGGTCGAAAAAAGAGCGGTGGAAACAAGTCCTGGACCTAGAGTCACCGGGCTTCTACAACAGGATTTTCCTTGTGCCAAAGCAGTCATCAGGTTGGCGCCCGGTCCTGGATGTGAGCAGGCTAAATCTTTTTGTAGAAAAGATAAAGTTCAGAAATGGAGACGCCTCAGTCGGTGCTGGGAGGCATTGAGACCTGGCGACTGGATGGTGTCTCTAGGACCTGCAGGACGCATACTTTCCACGTCCCAGTCCCCCTCTGGTCAAGGAAGTACCTGAGATTCGTCTTGGACAACAGGGTTTGGCAGTTCAGAGCCCTTTGTTTCGGTCTCAGCACGGCCCCAATGGTTTTCACAATGATTATGAGGAATGTAGCGAAGTGGCTCCATTCGTCAGGAATCAGGATATCCCTCTACCTCGACGATTGGCTGATCAGAGCGTCGTCGAGGCAGAAGTGTCTGAAGGACCTTCAGTTTACGCTAGCCCTAGCAAAGTCTCTGGGTCTGTTGGTCAACACCGAAAAGTCGCATCTGACCCCGACACAGTCCATCGTGTATCTGGGGATTCAGATGGATTCAGTGGCTTTTCGGGCGTTTCCATCCCAGGAACGTCAGCGACTGGGGTTTAGAGAAAGTCGCAGCATTCCTAGAGAGAGAAGCTTGTTCGGGTGAGGGAGTGGATGAGTCTGCTGGGCACCATTTCCTCACTAGAAAAGTTTGTCTCGCTGGAAGACTGCACCTCAGGCCTCTTCAATTCTTCCTTGCGGAAGAATGGAAGTCGAAAGGGGACCTGAATGCGATCCTAAGGATCTCCAACGATGTAAGAGTTCACTTAAGATGGTGGCTCGACCCTCAGAAGTTACGAGAGGGCCTCTCCTTAAATCTTCTGAGCCCCGACCTAGTGTGTTCTCAGACGCTTCCACTTCCGGTTGGGAGCAACACTAGGGGGGAAGAAGTGTCAGGCTCCTGGAGAGGGGAACAGGTAGCCTGGCACATAAATGTAAAGGAACTGGCAGCGATATTCCTGTCGCTGCAGTTCTTCGAAGAGAAACTGTCAAGCAAGGTTGTTCAAGTCAACTCGGACAGTACCACAGAGCCCTTGCGTATCTAAAGAATCAGGGAGGGGACTCGCTCCAGATCCCTTTTTCTCCTGGCGAAGGAAGTTCTACTATGGGCAGACGCAAGGCACATCAAGATCCTGACAAGATTCGTGGCAGGGGTTCAGAATGTCAGGGCGGACCTTCTCAGCCGCCGGAATCAGCTGCTGCCAACAGAATGGACCTTGCACCAGGAAGTCTGTCAAAAGTTATGGAAATTGTGGGGACGTCCTCTAGTAGACCTGTTCGCTACATCGAGGACGAAGAGACTCCCTCTGTATTGCTCCCCGGTTATGGACCCGGGGGCAATTGCAGTGGCGCGTTGCTCTGGAACTGGACAGACCTGGATCTTTACGCCTTTCCCCCATTCAAGATCATGGGGGGGGGGGACGTAATGAGAAAGTTCGCAGCGTCAGAAGGGACAAGGTTGACTCTGATTGCTCCAATGTGGCCAGCAAGAGAGTGGTTCACAGAGGTCATGACGTTCCTTGTGGACTTCCCAAGAACGTTGCCCTGGAGGAGAGATCTACTCAGACAGCCTCACTTCAAAAGGTTTCAACCAAAACCTCTCCGCTCTGGCCCTGACTGCGTTCAGACTATCGAAAAGCTGGCCAGAGCGAGAGGCTTTTCAAAGGCAGCTGCGAGAGCAATCGCTAATGCTCGAGAGCCTCTTCAAGAGCTGTCTACCAGTCTAAGTGGTCTTCCTTCAGGGCATGGTGCAAGAAGAAAGGAATTTCTCTTCCCACGACCTCTGTGAATCGATAGCAGATTTCTTTCTCCATCTAAGAAATGTGCAAAAATGGCAGTTCCTACAATCAAGGGTTATAGGAGTATGTTGTCTGCCGTTTTTTCGCCACAGAGGAATGGGACCATTTCGACAATAAGGATCTGCACGATCTCTTAAGGTCGTTGAAACTACCAAAATTCCACAAGCAAGACCGCCCTCATGGAATTTAGATGTGGTATGAAACATCTGATGCTTAGTCCCTGAGCCTCTCCACGAAGCTTCTCTAAGGGACTTAACGAGGAAAAAACGCTTTTCCTAACTTCTCTGGCGACGGCGAAGAGAGTTAGTGAAATCCAAGCGTTCAGTAGCCTAGTGGGTTTCAAGGGAGACAGCGCTGTCTGCTCGTTGAACCCTTCTTCTTGGCTAAGAACGAGAAACCCGTCTAATCCTTGGCCAAAGAGCTTCGATATCAAAGGAATATCGAGTCTCGGGGTCAAGAACCAGAGAGAGGACCCTGTGCCCTGTCAGGGCTCTTCAAGTTCTATGTGAATAGGACTAGAGAGATAAGAGGGTCCTCAGGTAATCTCTGGTGCTCGGTGAAGAGACCGGATTTACCTTTGTCGAAGAATGCTGTTGCTTTCTTCTTGAGGGACGTCATTAAAGAGGCTCATTCATCTTGCCAGAAGACTGATGAGCCTCTTTAAAGTGAAAGCTCACGAGGTCAGAGCCGTAGCTACCTCTCTTGCCTTCCAAAGGAACATGTCTATCAGAGATATTCTGATAGCACTTCTGGAGGAGCAATTCCGTATTCGCCTCACATTACCTCCGGGATGTGAGGACGATTTACGAGAACTGTAGTTCTTTGGGACCTTACATTTCGGCAGACACAGTTTTGGGGGCTGAAGGTAGCTCTCTCCCTATCCCTTAGCTTAGTTAGGTTAGTTTTTTGTGTTTTGTGGTTGATGGTGAGATCTTCTGTGAAAATCTCCCATTCCATAGTGTTAATATCAGGGGTTTTTTGCGTTAGTTGGTCAGGTGGTGGTCGGCTGCTGTGTTACTGCCATATGTTTGCTAGATGGTCTTGTCACATCGTGGTCACGCTCCCGTTGACAGAGCATCCAGAAAGCACCAGCACTACAGGTCAACACCTGGCTGGCAACTCTGATAAAGCATAAGCAGGCTTTTGGTGACAGTAATCACATAGTCTACTTTGCTATCAGGTAAGGAACCAATAAGATAATCTTTTATTTTATTTTAAATTTCCTAAAAAATCCTAGTCTGTCTCTACCCACCATCCGAAGGTGTGATTCAGCTATATATATATCTGTCAGGTAAGTTTCATGAACAAAATGTTATTGTTATAATACAATTAAGTTTGTTCATACTTACCTGGCAGATATATATACTTAGAGTGCCCACCCTCCTCCCCTCAGGAGACAAGGGCCATGAATAAATATGATAGAAAATGGGAATGGTTCCTGATATCCGCCGCCCAGCGGCGGGAATGGGTACTACCACCTGACCGCCCCACTACGTGTGCCGCGAATTTTTAAATTCTGTCGGACGTCAGAAATACAGCTATATATATATCTGCCAGGTAAGTATGAACAAACTTAATTGTATTATAACAATAACATATTTAATTTCATTCTTCAATTTTATAATTTTATGTAATTCCTACACGAATTTTCAACCTTAGTGAACAAAAATACAAATGGAAAAATATGAATTGAAATGGTTATTCATGGTCGTGGAACGCATTATTTGCTTTTGTTTTTATAACATTTCTTATGGGAAAAATCCATTTGGGTTACGAATTTTTTAGGTTACGAAGCAGGTTCTGGAACGGATTAAATTCGTAACCCAAGGTATTACTGTATTTACTTGGATTTGTGGGATTTGTGGCTAGGCATACGCTATCTTAAATTGATTTGAATTTGATTCATTTTTGCATAAAATATCTGAATCTAGTTAGGCTAGTTCAGACGGGGTTGTCTGCAAAGATAGGGTGTGGCTACCGAAAGCTTCGGTAGATCCGCACTTGGTATGTATGAGGGGTATGGGTCTTGCTTCTTTGTTGAGATTTGTCATGTAAGGAGTGTGAGACTTGTCTATTCGTAAGGAAGACGTATGATTCGTATGTACGCAATTATCAGTAAAACATGTCTAATTCCGTAAGGAAGACGTATGATTCGTATGTACGCAATTAATCAGTAACAAAAGTCAGGGTAGTGAAACCTGCTAACCTTCCTGTAGACTTTATTTTGCCTAACCCTGTAGTATGGCCTACGGGCTATGAATATGTCTACGAGAGGTGCCCGCTCTCCTTCATTGCTGTGAAGTGCTACTTCTGTAATTGTTACTCCTAACCCTGCAGTGTTGCCTTCGGGCCCTAAGCAGTGCTGTAGAGGAATTACCCTTTCTCTGATACTCTTTCGATTCGTATCTTAGAATCGAAAGTGCTTGCTTTAGAGAGTAAAAGTGAAGTGCAGAAGTGCAGTGATACCCCTTGTGTAGTGGAGGGTGCGTCAGATCGGCCTCGTTTCGCCTCTAGGCCGGGACCTCTGCTTGACTCCCAGGACCCGGGGAGGGAGCATGTCGAAAGCCTAAGGAGGGTTACAAGGAACCCCCACCGATCTGGCGTGCCTTCGGCAGTTTTCTGATGAAAATCCCAGACTGCCAAAGTGCGTGCGCGCGTGCCACGAATCCTGAAAGAAATTGCTTCTCGTCCTCCGAAGCGTCCTCCCCATGCAGGGGTTGGAGCTTTCGGAAGGACCTCGCGCCCTCTAAATAGAAGCTTTATAGAAGAGGACGCTTCACGTCCTCTCTCTCTCTTCTCGTTATGCGTTTCAGTGAGAAGTAAGAAGGCGAACGTCGCCTGAACTCGTGTCCGTCTTTCCACCGAGAAATACGTAAAAGAAGTCATAGTAGCAGGAAGCTTTTGAGAGCGGACGCCCGGGACGCTCGGATGGACTCCAGGCGCGCGCGCGTGCACGCCAAGTGCGCGCCAGTGGACGCCGAGCGCGCTCCAGTGGACGCCGAGCAGCGCTCCAGTGGACGACGAGCGCGAGCCAGTGGACGCGAGCGTGCACCAGCGCACGCCAGGTGTGTCGCCTGGCTGAAC
>NC_087218.1:54264457-54320868 GCF_015104395.2 Macrobrachium nipponense | reverse complement strand
AAGAAGAAGACGGGGACGGGGAAGGGTATGCTCGGCTACCGCTGGTACACCCTCGCCTGGTCTTGGCAGCTCTGCTGCTAAGCCAGGTACCGGCTCGGTTCTCGTCCGCGAGAAGTTCCGAGTGTACGGCTCCTTCGTCGGGTGACCGTGCAGCCAAAGTTAAGACGCCTGAGTTCGCTCAGCGTCATGACCGAGGCACGGAGCAGAAGGACTGTCGAGAGCCGCTCAGGTGACTCTCGCCAGGCCAGCGGCCGCTCTCGCAGCGACCAGCCGGTACCTCGGTGGACGTGACGGTCTCTGACCGGCCACGGGTTGAGGCTGGGAAGAGGTTCCCCCAGGTCCCCTCGACCGACGGTGCTGGTACCAGGCGGTTTGACGTGCCGCGAGAACGCTCACGGTCTCACCGCGAAAGTGAGCTCTGCAGGTCACCTGACCGCCGCTCCCACAGGGACCGGGGCGGGCGGATACGATGACCAGCAGCAGCTCGTCTGACGCACGGGACCGGGGTCGACGTGCTCAGTCGAGCCGCTCGCCACAGGTGAGCGGCACGGCCAGGCCTGCAGATCGATCCCCACCGCGGGTGGTGATCGGCTGCAGCCCCCCACGTACGCTGGTCTGCCAGCGAGCGGGGGGGGAGCGTCAGGTCTGTCTCTCCACTACCTTCAACTTCCTCGGGCTACACGGGAAGGGAAGAGAGGTAGCTAGGAGTGATCGTGAGAGGTGCGCCGCTCACGATCCCGTCACGACGCCGCACGTGCCACGTATGGTCTTAGGACCAACCAGGACGTACGCGCAAGTGATTGGAGGCGACCGTCGGGGGGGGAGGGGGGGGAGGGGGTAGCGTCTATTCTGTCTCTCCGATACCTTCAACTTCCTCGGCATACGCCAGGAAGAGCGAGGTATATAGGAGTGATCGTGAGAGATGCGCCGCCTCACGATCCGTCACGACGCCGCACGTGCCAGGTATGGTCTTATGACCAGCCAGGACGTACACGCAAGTGATTGGAGGCAAACCGTCAGGGATCTGTTTGCTGGTCCTCTTCTGAAGGAGGAGGGTCTTGGGAGCTGCTCTTGTTGGAGGGACTGGATGGTCCTACTCCTCAAGATGCTGTAACTTCCGAGATTCAGAGTAACTTTGCCCAGGTTATTGCACTGATTCGTCAGCACAACGACCTGGGGGAAGGATCGCCGCTCCCACCAGCAGAGCCCATGTCTCTGCTCGAGTCGTTTTGTTTTGGGGCCCGAGAGGGAACCCAAACCGACGGTGGGTTTGCCGCGATCGGAGCTTGCCGATTCTGTCTTGAACCAGAGTCTCTCGTCTCCGGACAAGAAGGCTCTCTCAGTTCTGGCCGGTCGATCAAGCTACTTCCACCTCCTCTATGCGACAGCGGCGTTTCTACGTGTCTTCAGACACCGTATTTAAATACTCCTTCGGTCCTCCTGAGAGGTTTCGACCTCGACGAGGACTGGAATGAGTCGGAGGACGGTATCGGTCTCTCCTGTCAGGTGTCGATCAGCCCCACCCAGACGACGTTCACAGTGGCGGCAGGACCCTTACCTACAGTGAGAGTTCGTAACCCTCCTCGGGAAAACGTTTTCTCCTGACGATACGTTTTCCCAGACTCTGAGAGGCCATCGCCGCAAGGCGATGGCTGCTCCTTTTCTTCTCCAACTGCTAGTTCCACTGGGAAGGCGAGCGAGTATCCAATTCCTCCCCCACCCCCATTCCCCTCTCCTTACTTGGCTACGAGGGAAAGGGGGGAGGGATCCTACAGAGATTTCTCTGTAGGATTCCACGCTGGGGACTGCGCTACGGGGGGGAACCTTCGGGTCTACTGACGTAAGCCCCGGTCGTTGATGGAGGGATCCTGCCCCTTTACCGAGTTCTCGATTTCATACGTGGGACGAGGACCACCCCAGCCGATATCGTTTGACGAATTCGGTGGGGGTTTCGCAGACTGCTTAGATTTCTACAGAATTTCTAGCGCATTCAGAGTGTTAGAGTTTCTTACGATCTCCAAACACTTAGGCGAGACCACGGTCCAAAGTGAGCGAGACGAGAATCCCCGATATGTTACACGATAAAATCGGGAAACCTCGCCTATGCTCGAATTCCTGGAATTTCTAGCATTAGGAAGAAGACTGCTGTGAAAGAAGACTATCTCACAATAGGCGACCAAAAACCTGGAATAGAGAAGAACGGACGGGAATATCCAGTTTGGCTTGAACTATCGTCTTAGTATTCTGTTCACCATTGAAGCTTTCCTTCGAGGAAGACTTCTTCACTCTCTTTGATAGAGACCGAAGGTGGTCGATCTCCAATCCTTATTTTGTTTTCTTGAAGGAAAGAATTTAGGATGGAGATCGTTGTTCAGAATCCTACAAATACTACGTATATTAACCTCGCGACATGATTCTGCTAAGCAGTTGAATTGGTCCGAGGGGTAGGCGCATATCCTGGTTATTCTACGGATTGCGACTTAGACGAAAAGTATTCTAATTGAACTGCAACTCGGGGTTGCCTGCAACCTCCCAGGAGTTTCCAGTTTCATATACTTATGGTGTTGTCACAACAACACCATTTAAGCTTTTATATTTACCGAAATTCGTTTCGCATAAATATAATTGCTCGAGCATATCTTTTTATGCTCGGTAGTTCTAGCCGAACGCATTCCTTCGTGGAAAGGATTACTTGGCAACTCAGGATGACGAGTCAGCGACAGCTACTGCGTATTGAATTGCCCTGGAGGGCATTTCAGTAACCAGCTGCCGCTCTTTGAGATGGACGGTTGGTTATGTCTTTCTCACCTGCTTTGATTGAATACCAACCGTATCTCTGCCCAACAATCACGGACTTAAGTCTCTGATTAACGGGGATCTCGCATACATGAATGACCCATCTACCGCTGTGACGCTAGTATTCATCGTCTTCGGTATGCGAGAATTTTAAACAGATATCTATTCGACTCTCATCTTTCTGTTTACCGCACGGTTAACAGAATTCTGTAATAGTCTCTTGCTGCATCGTATCTCGATAATGCGAATGATTTTTTGCGGAATCTGAGTTTGTCCTCAAAATATCCTGTATTCGGAGGTGTGCAATTGTTCAGTTGTTCACCCCGGATTAGCAGATGTATTGAAAGACATCGCCTACTCCCACACCTGCCAGCTCTACTTCCAAACGTTCAGCCCATGAGAAGCAGTTCTTCAAGCGGCCTCTCCCTGTGTTTCATTACTGAAGAACGCCCCGCTTTCATTGCACAACGGACAGCAATGAAATGGCGGTTAGCGTTTTCAGTCATTTGTAAGCACAGGTTTAGAATCTTGAGATTCCTTCTCTCGATTCAGCTGGAAGACGTAGGTTGCATTCATTGCCTACCTTCGTCTTCAACGTCACATAGTGTTGTTTCTCCTTAAGCTGAGATTCAACGTCTATGAGATTTTCTTGCCATCAGGGACCTCGGTCTTTTGAAGGCAATTGACTTTCGCCGTTTTGAGCTTATGCATAAGAGAATCATCGCCGCGCCGTCCGGCATCGGTGACTAACAAATATTTTATTTGTTTGGTCTCTCAGCATAACTCTTTAAAGGGCGAAGGTCACGTGACTTACCCGGATGCTTGGACAACTTGCCTCTACTGATTCCGAACCAGTCAGTCGGCAGCTGTCAGAGCGCCCGAGTCAGTTACGAACTATGCTGTGGACTTAGTTCGGTTGTTCCAGAGCAATCATTACTTCGTCTTAATAGCTTGTCAGTATGAGTACTGTACATAACCAAAGTCGAGAAGAGGGATAGGTCATACGACTATTCCCTTCTTTTCGTCTTAGGTAACTGCATGACTTCTCTTGAGAAGTCAAGCACAAAGGGATGGGGATTTGTGACGCTCGATTTCGTACCGATCTTCGTAGCGAAGACTCAGAACCCTTCGGTAACTGACGATTGGTTCGAGTCCTTCACAATACCCTCCCTAAGGGACTTCACCGCCTCCGATACGAAGGCTATGCTGCTTTGTCCTGTGAAGGCGCGACGGAGCTGTCTGAAGAAACTCGACACCCCAGGATGAGTGGGGACGCCTCTTCATCATTCTCGCGTTCCGCAAGAACTTCTCGTGGCGCAGGTAATTTGTGAAGGCAGGCGCCTGGTCCAACCGGACTGCATGCACCTCCTTCTACCTTCAGGATATTGCCCACAGTGCTGGATCTTTTTCCTTGGGAAACGTGGGGTTGCTCAACAAGTTGTGTTGTAGTGAACCCAGACCCTCGCAGGCTGCAAAAGATCGAAGTCATAGGTGTTGAACCGTAAGAATGGGCATGAGGAATGAAAGTGTGACTGGCTCCTTATTCCCATCTTTTCTTCCCTCTACCTCTGGGTAGAGGGACACGGTCGTCACCTGCTGGGTAAGGACGAGATGCAGGTGAGCTACTCAATAGAGCACCATCCTATCCCTTTCCAGTAGGGATAGGAGTAAATATCCACACTTCCTCCAACAAGGGGGAGGAAGTGGATGCCAATTTGAGACAAACCCATCATTTTATGATTGTCTCTTGCAAACAGGAACAAGTTCTTGCTTGCTGGTACGAAGAGATACGCTTGCCTCTCTCTAGTACTTGGCCCAGAGGTCTGACCCATGATCCTGCGGTGCACACCCGATCAATCGGACAGAGGTTTGGATCCCTCCCTTGCTCTTACGACCAGGGAGGCACTCCAGGGTTGGACGAACACCAGTCTGTTCACCAAAAAGACTCAGATTCCTCCCACCAAGAAGTGAGTCTTCCTATTGTTAAAGGGCCGAGGGTTTGTATTACGTATCGGAACAAATGACAATTTGTCGAAAATTGCATTTTTCCTAACTATACAAACCTGAGGTCCTTTAACAATAGGAAGGTAACTAGCGGCAGCTGGGACGGTCGTAAGCTTCGAACAAGGGGAGAACGGTAGTTAACTGCTTGTCCGATCGTGCGCGCGCCCGCGCGCCCGAGAGGTGAAGAATCACTTTTGCTTTAGACCCATGCAAAAAGTTGCAGAGTGAGGGGTGGCATGAGGTGGGACTATATGTAAAGGACCTCAGGTTTGTATAGTTAGGAAAAATGCAATTTTCGACAAATTGTCATTTTATAGTAAATACTGTTAAAAAATATGATTTGGTTGTAGTAACATCCAAGTATATATATTTCCACTTTTTCCAGTTACAATTGCCCGAGCCATTGAGTTGAAACACAACGCTGGATTGATATCTGCCCTCTCCAATGAAACATCAAAGTTATTTACCACGGCCGCTGACTCCATCGCTTCCCTTGAGGAAAAGGGATTTGGTCACTGGAAAAATTACCTGCGCTTGAAGGCAGCTCTATATGCAACCTATGTGAGTTTTGAAGGAGATCATTATTACTCTGAATGAGACCCAAGTCCACTTGGATGTCTTATGGGGGTCTCCCAAAAGGTTTTATTAAAGTAAACTGTGGTACAAGAATTGGCAAAAAGAAGCAGTATTTATATGTTCATCAACTGCAAGTTGATTTTAGAAGTCTGACGTGTATGTAATACAGATGTTTAATTCATGTTTTGTTCATGACACTTACCTGCCAGATATATATATAGCTGTATTCTCTGACGACCGACAGAATTTCGAAACTCCCGGCAAACGCAGTGGTCGGCTAGGTGGTTAGTACCCATTCCCGCCGCTGGGAGGCGGATACCGGGAACCATTCCCATTTTCTATTCAGATTTTCTTCTGTCGCCGGTCGGTAAACATCTGTTTACAGACCTCCGCTTAGGATTTCGAAAACTTCATTTGTCACTTGAGTATTTGGATTGTCTTTTGGTTTCGGACTTGGCTTAGTGATTTGGCATACGCTATTGTGGTTTGGATTTTGATTTTGGCTTTGATTTTTCTTAGAATTGAGATGTCTGGATCTAGTTCTACTAGTTTCAGAGTGTGTGGTGTAGAAGAATGTAAGGTGAGGCTACCAAAAGCCTCGGTAGATCCTCGCACAGTGTGTGTGAATGAGAGGGCATGTTTGCTTGTTGGATGATAGGTGCAAAGAATGTGAAGTGTAACTGATGTCGAAAGGAAGGCGTATGAATCTTACATTTGTAGACCTTGAGCGTGACAGAATTAGGAGGTCTTCCTCCAGGAGTGCTTCTGTTAAAAGTCAAAGTAAAGTTGCTCAATCTAACATAAATGTAGAACATGTTACGCATAACCCTATAATTTCTCCTTCAGATAAGGAAGTGATTGTTACCAAAGGGAATGCCCTTTCTACCATTTTAGAATCGATTCGGAACCTTGAATCGAAAATGAAAGTGCTACAATCTAATGTGCAAAAGTGTAGTGATAATGTTAGGCACCCCTAGTGAAGTGGTAGGGGGCGTTTCAGTATCTGGTCCTATAATGCCTCCAGGTTGAGACCTATCTTCGGACTCCCAGAACACAGGGAATGGACATGTCGAAGGCCGAAGGAGGGTTACGGGAATTAAACACGGTCTGGCGTCCCTTCGGCAGATCCTGAAGACGCATTCCCAGGCTGCCAAAGATCGCGCGCAAGCTCGAATCTTGAAGGAATGCTTCTCTTCCTCCGAGACGTCCTCACCTCACCGTGGCGGGGGGTGGATCTCGGAAGACCTCTCCGACTGAGAGTGGTAAGGAAGACGTAAGTCGCACAAGCGGCCATGTCTTTCTCGCCCTCTTGGGAAAGGTCTTACGGAAGAGTACGCAGCCTCTCCAAGTGAGAGTGGTAAGGAAGACGTAAGACGTCGCACTGGCGGCCATCGTCTTTCTCGCCCTCTTAGGAAAGGTCTTACGGAAGAGTACGCAGCCTCTCCAAGTGAGAGTGGTAAGGAAGGACGTAAGACGTTTAAGAAGCGTAAGGACGTTTAGCACTGGCGACCATCGTCTTTCTCGTCCCTCTTAGGAAAGGTATGATGGAAGAGGACGCTTCATCGGGAGATCGAGAGCGTCCTCCGCCTCGATTTACGCTTCGGTCTTCTCCGGAAGACTTCGAAGACAGTATACCCGCCACAAGAGATTTAGGACGCTTTCTGAGCGTCCTGATTCGAGTCCGGAGAGAAGAAGAAGGCGTCCCCTCGCCCATCGTCTTCTCAAAGGTTCATTCAATCATATGGTTCTTCACCAGCAAAAAAAGACTCGAAGCGATTCGTCAACAGTTGGATACGTTTTTCGCCAAGAAAGAAAGAAAGATCACGTAGTCGTAAAAAGATCTTTGGCTACCCGTCAAGAAATCTAGACGTTCTCCTGCGGCTTCTCTTCGTTCTTCGTCTTCGTCTGATCCGTCGCCTTCTAGACCTCATCAACTCAATCAGGAACGCGCAAGCAGTCCTGCTGAGAGAGTCTCTAGAAGTATTGGCGGTAAAGAAAAAGACAATAGGTGCCGCACAGGCGGCCGCCGTCGTCTTTTCCCAGAGTCGAAGAACGTTCAGAAGGATCGCTCAGAAATAGAATTGGGAGGAATTGATCTTGGCTTACAGGAAGAGAATATTCAACAAAAGAAACGCTTTGCTAACTAGGACGCTCGTAAGGACGCTTCTCGGGACGCTCGGGGTCGGAAACGTCGGCTGGAGAGACTTCAGACACGATATTAGTTCAGAAGAAAGATATGAAGATGAATATGAGGACGTTTTTGAGGACGCGAGGCGTAGTGCTAGTGAGGACGCTCGTCGTCCTTCATATCAGTACGCGTTCCAGGACGCAAATGAGGACGCTTTCCAGGACGCAAATGAGGACGCTTTCCAGGACGCAAATGAGGACGCTTTTGAGGGCGCTAGGCGTCCGATGCATAAAGTCACCCTGAGAAGAAAAGAACAGGTCGATAGTCAGAAGGTTAAGCGCCATATGCTTCAAGGTAGTAGGAACTACAATATCAGTGCTCGTCAAGAGAAATCGTATGACGTTAGTTTGGAAAATTCGGAGAGAAAGTCAAGGTTAGGAGAACATAGCAGACTCTCCTCTTCAAAATTGATTTCAAACACAAAACCTACGGTTCGAAAGGGAGGTGAAACTTTGGTTTCTTCTCGTTCAATTCAGAAAAGGCTATGTCTCCATTAGAAAATAAATCGTCAAGCGAGGCTGTTTCGGAAGAGGAGGAGGATCCTACAACCTCATCCTCTGTGGATTATAAGACTTTGACTCGTCTTTTAAAAGATTTGTTTCCCGAGAAGTTCCGAGCTCCAGTTCCTCTCTCTCCACCTTCGCAACTAACCTCTTCGAAGGCAAGGAAGACTCCAAATTTTGTCAAAATGGCCACCTCGCTCTCGACTAAAAGGGCTTTTAAAAGAATCCATGATTGGATGGAATCCAAAAAGACAAAGGGCAAGACTTCTTTTGCGCTTCCCCCCACAAGGCTTAGTGGAAGATCGGGGAAGTGGTACGAGACAGAAGAGGAAGCAGGTTTGAGAATCCCCGCTTCCGCACAAGGGGATTTCGCCAACTTAGTGGAAGCTCCTAGAAGATCTTACCCGGCATCAGCGAAAGTTTCGTGGACAATGTCGGAGATAGATCACCATCTCAAAGGCCTTTATAAAACTGGAAGTTTTTAACTTTCTAGATTGGTGTTTGGGCGTCTTGGATGTTCAGTCTAGAAGTCCAGATTCCATCTCATTGGAGGACTTAGCGAGTATTTTGTCATGCATGGACAGAGCAGTAAGAGATGGCTCCGACGAACTGGCATCACATTTTGCGTCGTGGGAGTCCTGAAGAAAACGCGCACTCTTCTGTAGCTTCACAGCTAAGTCAGTGTCGCCAGCGCAAAAAGCAGAATTGTTGTTCGCTCCCTTTTCTGCTCATCTTTTTCCACAATCGATGGTAAAGGATTTATCAGTAAATCTCCAAGAACGAGTGACGCAGGACTTATTGTCTCGGTCTTCGAAACGTCCTGCTGATCAGATGTCTTCAAGAACCACGCAAGCTTCTAGGAAGAATTATAAGCCCTTTCGTGGAAGAGCCTCTTCAAGAGCTGCTGCTCGAGGGAGGAGTTTCCCTAGGGGCAGAGCCCCCTCAAAAACCAGGGGAAAGAAATGACTTTTCGGCCCTCCAGACACCAGTCGGGGCGAGACTCGCTCTATTCGCGAAGCATGGAGGATAAGAGGGAGCGAACTCTTGGTCACTCGAAGTGATCAAGAAAGGTTACAAAATCCCGTTTCTATCGAAACCACCATTAAGCATAGAACCAATAGACCTTTCGCCCTCTTATCAGGATTCAAAGCAACAGATCTTATTAGACCTTTTGGATCAGATGTTGGAAAAGAGAGCAGTAGAAAGAGTCGTGTCACGGAACTCTCCAGGCTTCTACAACAGGCTTTTCCTTGTTCCAAAGCACTCGGGAGGATGGAGACCTGTCCTAGACGTAAGCAGGCTGAATATTTTTGTAAGGAAAATAAAATAAAATTCAAGATGGAAACTGCACAGTCTGTTTTAGCTTCCCTGAGACCAGGAGATTGGATGGTGTCCTTGGATCTCCAAGATGCCTATTTCCATGTTCCGATACATCCTCGGTCCAGGAAGTTTCTCAGATTCGTTCTGAAAGGACAGGTCTTCCAATTCAGAGCTCTCTGTTTCGGGCTGAGTACAGCCCCTATGATATTCACACTTCTGATGCGAAATGTAGCAAGATGGCTCCATCTCTCAAAGATAAGAGTCTCACTCTATTTAGACGATTGGCTGATCCGGTCCACGTCAAAGGAACAGTGTCTGGAGGACCTGCATACGACATTACAGCTGACGAAGGACCTGGGCCTTCTAGTCAACTTCGAGAAGTCCCATCTGATTCCCACACAGTCCATCGTGTATCTGGGGATTCAGATGGATTCAGTGGCTTTTCAAGCATTTCCATCCATAGAACGTCAGCTAAAAATGCTTAGAGAAAGTATCGGTCTTCTTAGAGAAGGAAATATGCTCGGCGAGGGAATGGATGAGTCTGCTGGGGACCATTTCCTCGCTGGAGAAATTTGTTTCTCTGGGAAGGCTGCACCTCAGACAGCTTCAGTTTTTCCTAGCAGACAACTGGAAGAACAAGAAAAGACCTAGACGAGATTTTGAGAATCCCTCAATCGATCAAAGAGCATTGAAGTGGTGGTCCGATCCCTTCAAGCTATCGGAAGGGATGTCCCTCAAAGTTCTGAGCCCAGACCTAGTGTTGTTCTCAGACGCGTCCATGACGGGCAGGGGAGCAACACTGGGGGAGGAAGAAGTGTCAGGCCTCTGGAGAGGGGAACAGAGGTCCTGGCACATAAACCTCAAGGAGCTTAAGAGGCGATTCGTTTGGCACTTCATGCTTCGAGTCAAGGATTGTGGGACGAATTGTACAAGTCAACTCGGGACAACACCACGGCGCTCGCATATCTCAAAAAACAGGGAGGAACTCTATCTCGCTCCCTGTTCAGGATAACGAGGGAAATCTTACTTTGGGCGAAGCTGAGAAATGTAACGATTCTAACGAGGTTCGTTTCAGGACAGCAGAACGTTCGTGCGGATCTCCTCAGCCGTCAACATCAAATGCTTCCAAACGAATGGACTCTTCATCCAGAGATCTGCAAGGAGTTGTGGAAACTTTGGGGACGCCCACTGGTGGACCTCTTCGCGACAGCAAAAACGAAGAGGCTTCCTATTTACTGCTCTCCGGTTCTAGACCCAGGAGCAATAGCAATAGACGCCATGCTTTGGAATTGGAAGGGGATGGATCTCTACGCCTTTCCTCCATTCAAACTCCTGGGAGAGGTAATAAGGAAGTTTGCGGCGTCGGAAGGAGCAAGAATGACGTTGATCGCCCCCTTTTGGCCTGCAAGCGACTGGTTCACAGAGGCCATGTCATTTCTGGTAGATTTCCCAAGGACACTTCCAGAAAAAATCGATCTACTCAGACAGCCCCACTTCGAGAGGTATCACGGAAACCTCTCCGCTCTGAGTCTGACTGCATTCAGACTATCCAAAAGTTGGCCAGAGCGAGAGGTTTTTCAAGATCGGTGGCAAGAGCTATTGCCAGCGCTAGAAGAACATCTTCCCAAGCTGTCTACCAATCGAAGTGGGCTGGGCGTCTTCAGAAGCTGGTGTAGAAGGCAAAATATTTCCTCCTCCACGACCTCTGTGAGCCAGATTGCTGATTTTCTCTTACATCTTAGAGATATAGACAAACTTTCAGTGTCAACGATTAAAGGCTACAAAAGTATGCTGTCAACGGTCTTTCGACACAGAGCCTTGGATTTATCAAATGATAAAGATCTTCACGATTTATTGAGGTCCTTTGAAACATCAAAAGCTCCACGAGACAAGATTCCCTCATGGAATTTAGATGTTGTCTTAAAGTTTTTAATGTCAGCCCCATTTGAGCCTATGCACGCAGCCTCTTTGAAAGATGTAACTAGGAAAGCTATTTTCCTAACCGCTTTGGCAACAGCTAAGAGGGTTAGCGAAATCCAAGCTATGAGTAAACATGTGGGTTTCAGAGAACACAATGCGGTGTGTTCGCTGAGCCCCTCGTTCTTAGCGAAGAACGAAAACCCATCCAACCCCTGGCCTAAAAGCTTTGATATCAAGGGGTTATCAGAGTTCGTCGGACGAGAGCCGGAGAGAGTTTTGTGCCCTGTCAGAGCTCTCAAATTTTATCTGGAAAAGACCAAACAATGTAGAGGCCCGTCAGACAATCTGTGGTGTTCGGTCAAGAGGCCGGAATTACCAATGTCTAAAAACGCACTGGCGTTCTTCTTGAGAAACACCATCAGGGAAGCTCATTCATCCTGCACGGATGGTGATCTTAAACTGCTAAAAGTTAATGCTCACGAGGTTAGAGCGGTAGCTACTTCGGTGGCTTTTCAGAAAAATATGGCACTCAGTGATATCCTGGGTGCCACATTTTGGCGAAGCAACTCTGTGTTTGCTTCACACTACCTCAGAGATGTGAAGGCGACATATGAGAATTGCTACTCGCTTGGACCATACATTTCCGCGGATACAGTATTGGGGACGAGAAGCAATACGAACCCCATTCTTTAGAAAATGAATGTGTGTGATTTTAATCATGGGTTTGTTTTTTACGGTCGTAGGGTTGGCCGCTTGAGGCGGTCTTCCCTTTAATTAGCCTGAAAGTTATGGGACTAACTTTAGTGAGGCTAGGTTAGGTGGTATTTTTTATGCTTCGTTGTCTTCAGTATGGTCAATATGGTCTAGTCACATTGTGGTCACGCTCCCGTTGACAGATCATCTAGAACTATCCAGCTATACAGGTCACTACCTTGCTGGAAATTCTAGTTAAGCAGAAGCAGGCTTGGGTGACAGTAATCACGAAGTCAGCTATGCTAACAGGTAGGGAACCAAGATGTCAATCATCTGCATGTGAAATGTTTCCAAAATCCTTCTATTCTGTCCCTTCCCACCTCCAATGGTGGGATTCAGCTATATATATATCTGGCAGGTAAGTGTCATGAACAAAATGATATTGTCATGATACAATAAAGTTTGTTCATACTTACCTGACAGATATATATAATCAAGTACCCACCCACCTCCCCTCAGGGGACAGTGGTAAAGAAAATCTGAATAGAAAATGGGAATGGTTCCCGGTATCTGCCTCCCAGCGGCGGGAATGGGTACTAACCACCTAGCCGACCACTGTGTTTGCCGGGAGTTTCGAAATTCTGTCGGTCGTCAGAGAATACAGCTATATATATATCTGTCAGGTAAGTATGAACAAACTTTATTGTATCATGACAATATCATATTCTGGTGCTGTTTTAACTTCAATATTTCAAGTAATATTTTTAAGTTTCATTCAGATAACATGAAATTTAGAAAATATATTTGTTAATGAATATAATACATTTATTTAGCTATGAGGCTAGGTACTTTTTCCATGAATTACAAAGTGGAATGGCTGTCACTAGGTAAATCATACTAACGTATAACATCTGCGAATCAGCTGTCAGAAGATGGAGTCAAAGAAAGATATGAAATGTTATTCATTTGCAGTCACTCAGTTGTCAAGATTTTGGAATTTTATCTGCAGCTAAACATTCATTTCAGGCATACAACTATGCTGGTGTGAACATGCTGAACCAAGATAAATGTGGAGAAGCAATCCGGTCACTTCAGGAAGCTAAGAAATGTAAGTTTGTAGTTGTATTGCTTGAAATTAGTTCACAACTGAAGAATGTGTGTTATGTGGATGTAAATACTGTAGTTGTTTTTTTTTCACCATCAGAGTGGTATTACACATATGTTTATTTCTATTCATGTGTGCTCTAAAGGTAAAAAATTACAAGCATCATTCAATCTTGGCCATGACTTTTAGTTGAGTATACATGATACACATGTATACTCAACTAACAAAGCCAGTAGGACGTAAGGTTATGGTCACGCCCAAGAGGTCAAAGTTCAAATAGGCATTCAATCTCGACCATTCCTTTTGAGCTTGACTAGATGAAACAAGATAAAAACTTTTAATATTTTCCTTATACAAAATCTCAGATTTGCAAACCTTTCAGGTTACAGTATCTGGTTGCCATTATGCTCAATCATTTTCATATTGCAGGTTACGAGACTGCTTCTGAGTTGTGCAAGGAATATGCTCATACCAAAGGTCCTGGAACACAAGCGAAGCCTGAAAGACATCAGTTCTTCCGACGTGTGGCTCCTATAGTTGCTAGAACACTTGAAAAATGTGAAAGAGAAAATGGGATGATGTAAGTTTTATTGCATTCAGGGCAAAAATGCCTCGTTTACATTTGAGTATAATTGGAGGATTTTGTCTAAGGAATATAGTCTTATTTGGGAAAGAGAGAATAAAGCAGATGCAAAACATTAATATTAATTATAATCATTTCATAAGTACAACCCAGTAATTATCAAGTTTTTACTTCCCCTATCTCTGATTGTCACTTACAACCGAGCTCAGCCTTACTAAAAAAAATGAAGAAGCCTACAGGTTGAATGGGGATTCTTCATGTACCCATCTCTTAGTCTGGTGCCTAATTCTAGCTAAAAAAAAAAATATGAAAGCCATTTGAATTCACTAGGGTATGCTTCCACAAATCAACCAAAAATAAGGGAGTGGTTTATTAATTCTTTATATTTTTGGGGGACAAAAACTAATACAGTATGAAAGTTTGGTTATTTCAGGGTAAAATTATTTTGCAGTAGGAAGACATTAAGCTTAGTTATTTTTAACAAAAATATGTTTTTATACTTCCAGATATCATCAGAAAGTTCCTTATGACCCCCCACAGTTAGAATTACGAGCTACTTACGGACTGGTTGCACCTGATGACTACACCCTGCCTCCAGCTGCACCTCTTTGGTCACCAGTTAGCTATGCTGCTTTTGATTTGACAAAGAATAATTCGGAAGATCCAAGTTCTAAGTCTGTAAGTACTCTGTTGTAAGACATCTTTCCTTTAAGATATATTTCCATGGTCTCCCAGCTTCTTGCAGTGTGGAAGTTATGTCCAATGATGTAGCTGGAACTTTATTTTTGTAAAAAAAAAAAAAATAACGAAAGCACACAACTTAACTATATTATTTTTTTTTTGCCTAGTTTTTACTTCTTTCCGATTTATTGTTGTGGGATTCTTTTTGTGTCTTCTTCATAAAAGACTTGACTACAGTAATCTCCCCCTTATTTGCACTAATAGTCCAGCATCAGTGCAGATTTCTGTGAAATTAAATATATATAATATGTAATTTTGTTTTTAGCATATGCTAGGCCACATTAAAAACCTGTCCTCGCAATTCGTTTAGAGTAGGTTGTTTTACTGTAAAAGCTTCTCCCATTAAGGTAGATGCCTAAATTTCCAATTTGTTCAGAGAATTCTATTTTTCATAATGCAAAATGACTAAATTAATTAGTTTGTTGCTCTATGTTATTGCAACAGGGAAATGCCCGAACAAGATGAGAACTCAGTTTATTGATAGTTAATGATGAGGATTGTACATTAATAACAAAAAGTACCTAAGATTTTATTTCATTTAATTCTACAGAAAGCTGCCCAGAAAGCTGAAGGAGATCTACCACCCGTCAAGGAGGCAGATATTCACCAGACCAATAAAGACCACAAAAATGATAGTGGCTGTAGTGTGATGTAGCTTATTTCCAACTTACAAGGTAATGTTTGATTTATCTGTGCATTATTTAGCTTTAATGTTCAGTCTTGATGGGAATCAGCAGTTAGGTCCAGTTATGAATGAAAAATCTAAGATAGGTGTGTAGCCAGCATTCTAGGAATTTGTATGAGAGATTTGGCCTCAAGATGGTTGGGGTCCTGCTATATTAGTAGTACTTGGTTGCTACCTGTCAGACTTTTACTTGACCCTACATTCTCCAGCGAGTTGCTTTTATCATTGATTGTTCTAGCATGTCCTTTTATGGCAAATGGCAGTATGACTTGATTCCCATTAATTTGTTCTGGCACGAGGCTGTCTTGGTTGTTGAAGTTTTGAAACATTGTCAATATATATTGTACTACTACTGAATATATGTGGAAGGAAAGCAGGCTATCTCTTTTTGTCTTTGAATTTTAAAAAGCAGAAAAGAATTTCTCTTCCCTCCAAATCATAAGTGTTGCGCCGTGAATGGAAAGTGGACTGGAATTCAACAATGAATGTACCACAGAATGAAAATAAGCACAAATGCATAATAAAAAGGTGATTTAATTCTTTCCAATTGTGTCTCATTTTGAAAAGAAAATAGATTGGAACATACATTTCATCACATGAATATTATGTCATTTTTAGCCTTCAAGTTATGTATAAAAAAAATTACTCTTAATTTGTTTGTCATGAAGGAAAGTCATTCATATACAAAGCTCCTGTGGCTAACAGTAATTCAACATATTGTTTATTATTAGCTAAACCATAATTTACTTTTGATCTTCTGTTCAAAATGTTATTACAATATGCATCACCTCTGAATGGTAGCCCAGAAAAATTATGATAATGCAGCTGGTGAGTACAAAAATCATACAATTTGAGATGGTTCTGTTTAATTTTTTTCATAAATTCATTTTATTTAGCGACAAGTTATTGAATGTGAACTCTGATTTACAAATTGAAAGTTTATGATATGTAGAAGCATCGTAGTTACCAAAATATTTGTATATCTTGAGGATAGCAATTGGCAGTTCAGTTGTTTTTTACTAGACTTTAAACTAATACACTACAGTACAGTACATACTTTTATCCTTATTTCATATAGTACAATATGTTGAGCAGTGGTTTCCGTTAAATATTACATAATAAATTTCCTTTCAGGTACCAGTGACATGATGAGACTGAAACATGAAGACATCTCACCTGATATCACTGATAATATACGATGTGCTGTATCCACTTATTTGTGACATTAATATAACTTCTCTCTTTATTAATGATGAATGTAAGTATCACATGCTCAAACATCAGTTACTTTTATTAAATGCAAATTCAGTTGTCACTCAAAAAGTGCAGATATGTCCTAAGTAAAATAGCACATAGGTAGAGAGATGAGTCATGTGATCATTTGTACCTGTATTCGTTCATACAACTGAACATTTAAGGATGCATTATGTGACAATGCGTTACAGATATATACTTTATGTAGCTTATATGTATATATAACAGATTGTATAAGTCAGAGACAAGGTTTTTGAAGTGACACTTTGTGCATTATCTTTTGTGTCTCATGGTAGGTCAGTAGGATAAAACAGTGATGTCAACTGTTGGTTTTTATTTAAAACTTTATAATCGCATTTAAGCAATATATAAAAATCTTTTAAGGAGGCATATTATAGTAATTTTGTTAACATATTTTATTGCAGATGCAACAGTAATTTAGTTACATTATTGTCAGTGCAGCTTCACCAAATAAGTAATTGAATTTTATTTTCATAGGCTAACCTTCCTGTAAACTTGAAGATTTTATCTTTTAACTAGTAAAATTATGTTTGTGAAGCAGCTATAGTTTCACACTTAGTACGTACAGTTGAACATCAGTACAGAGGTAAGATAAGACTGGAGTGTATACTCCTCCAAGATTTCATATACGTACATGTAATGAAATCTATTTGTGATATGCATCATAGGTTTTATTCTCTGTGCTGTAACCATTAAGAATTCTTAACGTACCGTAACCATGAAGAATTCTTCGTGTCAGGAAATTACACTTCGTCTTGAACTTTTATGGATCACTGTTTTGCCACTTCAAATATTACTGTAGTTGTGGTAGTGGCCTGAGAAATATGGTCGAATAGTAGCACAGCAAATTCTCTCTGGACAGGTGACCAAAAGCTATTATTTTAACTTGGGCTTAATGAAATTTATGAAAAACAGAAAAACTGCCAACAAGGGAGGGAGAGTAACAAAGGACGTGCTTCATGAAATTAAAACTTTGATATAAAAGAAAAGAAACGTAATGTAATGATCCTAGATAACACTTATATTGACATAGTTAGAAGTGGAAGATGTCATTTGGGAGTTGTGACGTATCTGATCAAGTTCTGATGCAACTTGTGAATTAAATAGAACTGATCTAATTATATTTCACAATTAGGGAAGACAGGTATGTTACCTTATGGCAGACAGAAAAGGATCATTTGATTCAGGAGTTTGTTATTGACCAGAATTTGAAAAGTAAAAAGGGTCAGTGTTATTTTCCATCTTTTCTTGTAACTTCTCTCTCTGCAGGATGATTCCCTTTGGAACCCTATTGGGTTTATATATAGTATGTTCACTGCACTGGCCTTAAGGGTTTTCATCTGAAGATTAAAAAAAAAAAAAAGGTACTACATATATTTATGACTAGGTTTTGGATACCAGTAGATGGTGTGTGTGAAGATGAATCTTTTGTAAAAGGAAGACAACAATTTTGAGTAGGTCAAAAATAAGGCTGGAAAGCAAAATGAAGAATTTAGGATTATTGAGGTTGAGGAGCAAACTGTGTAAAAGAACAGAGCATTTGAAGCACTTGTCAATGTGGAAGAAGCAGATGTGCTATTTTCAAGCACTGATGTAAAGTGGACAAATAAAATGAAAATGACAGCAAGGTGTGGGAAGGTCGGCCAAAACATTACTGAATATTTGTAATGTCAGTGGTGATGAAGAATGATTGCCATAAGCACTTCAGTTAGATGATTGAATAGACAAATAGAAAACAGGTGACCGAGTATGAGTAGACAAATAGAAAATAGGGCATTCAGTAGACCCTTCCTTATGGAACCCATATTTGTGACCTGAAAAAATAATTAAATTCCTAGAATGAAGAAATAGGAAGGGAACAAAGCTTCAGACTTAGTTTGCTTATGAAAGTCAGCAAGATTAGTGCTGTCATTTTTACAGGAGTAGTATCTGCTACTATTATTTAGAATTGGATAAAAACTATCACTGGCAGACTAATATGTGAATGATTCATATGAAATTTTTAAGTTTTCAATATGAAATTCTCAAGTTGTCAATGGGATAAGAATGACACTTAACCCAGTCTTCAGGTTAAGCTGCCTAATAATAATATATGTAATAATAATCTCTTTGAGATATTTGCTCTCTATATTTCATAACAGGAAATGCTAAGGATAGCATACTATAGGAAGGAGGAATGGAATATTTTAGTAATTTTCTTTATAAAAAAACCCATTGTCTTTATGTAGGGCACAACAAAGCAGCTTCCTACAAAGGCATGCTCGATAGATCAGATATTCTAAAAACAAAATTATGGAAACCAGAGAGAGGTGCTAAAATGTGCTATAAATTTTATATTTATCGTAGACATTAAAGTGCAAAAAAATATAAATAATTGGGCTTTATCAGTATTAGATTGTCAATGCTGATTTTGTTTTAGTCAAGAACAGAATGAAATTGAGTTTTGATGCTAGTCAGTGCAAAATTCTCTTACAAGAGAATACACTCAGATTGTATGTTGAAGGTTGTTAGCATTTGACTATCCTTTGAAAATATTGAGAATATGGGTTTGACAGCTGAAAGGAAATGGTATTTTACTGTTGCTTAGTGAAGAGCATTATATTTATTACTGCTTCTTGTTTTCTTCAAAGATTTAGCTTTTTACTCTATTTTCTTCAACATACCGTATTTACTTGCATTTTTATCTTGCATAACGACCCGTGCAACCCTTGAAATACTGCCTTGTAAAGATGACTTTGGTATACATACATAGTATTATGTATTGTATGTGTTCAATAGAGGCTAAGGTTACCAACTGTTCTGGCCATTTAAAGTTACCAAAATAAAAAAAAATATAAAGAGGCCATGTAATACTGTATTTGGTTTAAAAGAAGTAACCATCATTATATGTACTATAAAAGTAGCAACTAACTGACAATGAAATAATTATGCAGCTCTTTTTCTCCACATAAGCTATGTACCCAGCTGTTTTGTAGTTACCTTAGATTGTGGTAATTAAAAATTATATATAACTTATCAGCTTGTTAGGTTTGATATTCAATTGTAACTTCTAATTGTAGTGTTTAGTAATTGTTCACTTTTTTTTCAGCACCATGGGGAAAAAGACAATTAGGTAGTTCAGAGCAAAATTGAAGTTGCCGCTAAAGAAACAAACTGTGTGTAGGCTGCTAAACTCTTTGGTATCGGTAAAAGTAAAAATGAAAGAGGACAGGATTATAAAAGTGCAAATTTTGAATCTAGATTATTGGGGCTGCATTTAGATAAGAGTGGCTATGTGGGTATTTGAAAATACAACACTTGTTTAAACATTTGTTTTTTTAATGCCAGACATTTGTTCATCCCTTAAGAATATTATTCCTCAGCATTTTGTACAGAACAAATTTTGTTAAGCAGCTATTACAAAAAGTAAATATGCACTTTATAATATAATCATGTAAAATTCCAATAAGAAATCACAAAAATCTTATTGAATTGCAGAACCTAAATGACCAAAAACTGTTATTGTTAATATTCACAAGTTGCCGTTATATTGTTGATAAAATATACTACATAGGACCGTATTTCTTCAGTGTATATGGTTCATTAGTAAGGAAACAGAGTCGGGGTAACAAGAGGAAAACCTGACCGTTGCACTATGAAATAATTGTTAGAAGAGGGTGGATGGCACAATGGAATAGAGATAATATGAACAGAGGTATAGTAAAAGGGACAAAAAGGGTTTCAACTAAGGCTAAAGGCATGCTGTAAAGAAGCTTAAGTAATGTCCAAAGTGCATCACATGAAGTGTTGTTGATTTTCTAATGCATAAATGGTGTTATCTAAGTATTTTTTATATATATATGTATATATATATCTATATATACAGGCAGTCCCAGTTGTTGGTGGGAGTTCCTTTCCAACAGCTTGATGATAAGTGAAAATCGGCAATTTTTGGCGCCGATAACCGGTTAACGTCGCCTATGTTACGTATGTATTGGCACCAGTCAAGCGCCATAAAGCTGGATCACCAGTAACCAAGGCCGCAGATAACCGGGGACTGACTGTATATTTATCATATATATATATATATTATATATATATAATATTATATATATATATATATATATATATATATATATATTATATATATATATATATATAATACTATATATATAATATATATATAGATATATATATATCATACTATATATATATATATGTATATGTATATGTGTATGTGTATGTATGTACATCGAAGGCTAGCTTTTTGTGCTGTGGGGTACATGCCCCCCCCTACACACTTGATACTCCATGAATAATGTGACACACTAAAATTGAATTAAAAAAACCTAGGCCTCAGGAAATCATGTGATAGGCAATTACATACGGTATTGTTTCTGATAAATTCTATATTTTACAAATGGTATAAACTTTACAGTAGTATATTGTACTTCCACATGTTGGATTGAAGTTATGCATACTTTTAAATTTTAGTATGTACCCATGGTACATATGCTTTATATTTGCATCAGTCTTATCGTGAATCATTTAAGTTTGCTAGAACTAAAAGTATTTTAGGCTGTGAGGGCATAATATGCAGTTTGTATTTGGTGCTGTTGGTAATAGCTGATTCATGCCTCTGTTATTTCTATTTATAAATACTATATATTTTATGTTGTTGGAACAGTGTCTACATGGGAGAAAATCAGTCCTTTGTATGTACTCTTATTGTAGGTTAATTTATTTTTAGTGATTTGGGCAAAGTAGTGTAATGCTGT
The DNA here is from genome assembly GCF_015104395.2 of Macrobrachium nipponense. Lineage (NCBI taxonomy): Eukaryota > Metazoa > Arthropoda > Malacostraca > Decapoda > Palaemonidae > Macrobrachium > Macrobrachium nipponense. The sequence goes on along the minus strand of NC_087218.1, from coordinate 54,299,722 downwards.
ATGATCATGTCTGTCTGTTAAGCCAAGTGAAACTGGAAAATTTTAGCTATATATTTACTGCCACTGTAAACCTAGTTCTGTCACAATTTCTGTATGTAGAATGTGGACTTTTATAAAAAAAAAAAAAAAAAAAAAATTCCAGTTCATTCTAGTTGACTAACATCCAAAATTTTGACTCATACTATCACTATGCTATTAAAATTTAATCTAAAGAAGTAAGCCAATATCTGTATTTTGTTTCCAGACCCTGAAAGGTGTGTCATTTTCTTGTTCAGTATGCTCCTCTCATTTAATGATTAATGCTATTGATATTATTTATGTTGTGTTAGGAAATATAGAGAAATAGAAATGTCAGCAGAAGAGAGATAAAACCACTCAAAAGCACAGAAATATTTGCAACTAAGGTTTGAGTAATGCCTCAGTACCTTAACCTTCAACCAGTCAGCAGAGTTCACCATCTGTCAGCACATTTATCCTGAGATAATAAATTGAAGAAAAAACTGAATGAAATTAATATGTGCAGTTCATTGAAAGGAAATCATAACAAGAAAAAGAGGAGTATAAAAACTGATCAGAAGAAAAGGTAACAATGTATTTGACTTGCTTTGGAGTACATTCACTTGTAAGTATAGTCTCCATTTTAAATATTTTGCCATATGATACTCACTTCATAAGGTTCATTAAAGTGTTTTTGATTGACTAATTTCATTTAATTATCTTTATTTCAATGTGAAAACTGTGTGCTTACATTGCTTTAGGAGGTTACACCAAATTTATAGCTTGTATGAGGCCAAATTGGAAAAAGTGGAAGAAGTGGACATTACTAAACTTCAGGATTCACAGTGAGCCACTGAAAAGCAGGGTGTGAAACATTAACACCAGAACTCCAGGGAAGAGCCAGAAGCTCCCAATGTATTTGATGCCATGTGTCTTTAAGACATCCTTTCCCAGTTTGGAGTCATAATTAAGCTCAAGGAGTTTAGTGTGATCCTAATGCTTCAAGGAGCATCCCTGCTGAACATAGTAAGTGCAGTTTCATATACAATGGTTTCCTTTGAATCAGTCATGATGGAATGTAGCCCACTGTATAGCCAAGACAGATTTTACAATTTTTTCAAGTAGTCTACCTGAAGTAGATAGAGATAGATGACATATTTTTAAGTTCCTGGGAGTTTTTCCTTGTAACTACAATAAGAATAACTGTGGCATTACACCATTCTTTGGCTATTAATGATAGCATTGAAACAAAATAGGATTTGGCTTTTGTACAAAGTTGTTTTACACAGAGCCTCCAGAATTTTAAAATCATGAGCAGTTAATTCAAAAGATTATACATGCTTTCTAACAATATTTTGACAGTAAGGAAAATGAAAGAGAACAGCTTAAAAACTTTGGTGAATGTAATCTGGAAAAATTACACCTGATCACTGTACAGACAGGCAATAAATATACACAACCACCTTCGAATAAATACTAATCATATACAGTACCAGTACAGAGAATTATATGCAAGTGTCCTCACTACATATGTCAATCAGTTATAATGGATGCAATGATAAACTTTTATTTGCACAGTTACTAAATACAAGAAAACATAAGATATGCCTATTTCATAAGCAACCTCTATTGTAAAAAAAAAATCCCTTAGACCAGCATCATAATTATCATGTCCGATTTATTTAATGGACTAGATTATCAAGAAAATGTATTAAAGGAAACTCAATCATTCTAAGGGAAATCAGAAAAAAATAGGGATAAAGAACAATTGAGTATTTTCTTAATATATACTTTTTGTGACAACTTATTTGTGCTCACATCATTTACCAAATTTGCTATGCATAATAAGTTTCACTTGTTTTTCTTTGGCAACCTTAGCAATTAAGATACTTATATAATTTCATTATTGCACAAACATACACATACATACATGATTATTAATAGTACAAAGTTCAGTGTATGCTTCCTCTCATCAAATTTCAATAAAGCAGACGTTGCATGGACAAGATTTTTTTTTTACTTGTGATATTCAAATACATCTCAACAGTAAAATAAAAATTCATAAATAATATTTAAAACAGCAGTTTATGAGATCTTTGTATGGAACTAATATTCAGTTCAACTAAATATATGTCCTGAGCAATATCTGTAAAATTCAGTTGCCTGAGTTACCGCAAATAGTCTGTGATTCCTGCAACCATTACGTAATAACCTATTTACAACATTCACATTCTAAGCCTTTTAATTTATCAATGGTTATGACCTGAAGTGGATCTGTTACCTTTTGTCACTGATTTGTGCACAATGAAGCTAATATTGTGTGGGTGCTTATTGTAGTCATAACTGTATCTACAGAGTGTAAGCCTTTTGGTTATACTCACCTTACAAACATAAAGAAGTGAAGATTTCACCAGCAATGTTACGTTAATATCCAAGGTTTTCAGTAACTCAATACTAAATATATTCCAATACTTGATGACATTGAAAGCATTAACTGAACTTTAAAAATAACTGTCAACTCATTCAATCAGCAGAGTTTTATTCCACACACATACACACAATGCACAAACAATTATCACATACAAAATGTTCTTCACAAATTTTTACAACAGTGATTTAAACAATATAATAATGATTAAGCCTCAGAGGTGTAAAAGACCTCTTGAATAAACTTCCCACCCACTGTCCAATTATAACGAAAAGCTAATTTCTTTTTCCCGTAAATGGATCAGCGCTGAGAACTAATTTAATGTTAAAAATTAGGAACTAAATTTGCCAATGTAATGCTAAAGAGTTCTCAAACCTAATGCCATTGCTACAAAATTCTGTAATTATGTTTGTAAAACTTTACAGAAATCTATACTTTATAAAAAATTGACATTAGTCCTTATCAAGCATTACAAAGCATTATTTACAAAAGACTGATATTTGTTTAACTAAATTTTAGTTCACATATGCAAAATGGGAAAATGATAATTGCCAACAAAAATATAATTTCATTATATCCTAACTAGACATGATTCACTGAGCAAAGACCTAAATTTAAACGAATTTGTTTTTGAATATAGTATTCATTCAAACTTTCATTCAGTCCAGAAATGCATTACCTTAGTGTATGTTATTAATTGTTCTTTATTAAGTACAAGCATAAACTGCAGGATAATTAAATTAATAATTCTAAGAGTGGAGATGACAATACTAATTTTGATTTACGTATTCTATTTACAACTAATTCCCAATTTGGTCAAAACTTCAATACACATACATATTCTTCTTCCCCTCATTAGTCGGTGACAGATAGTTTTAGATGTGTTATTGAGTATTTTTTTTTTTTTTTACTATGATCTGGTTAACGCAATAAGTTAGCAAAATGCTTTCAATACGTATTGTACACTTACAGCAGTAACACCTACCTGAACCTTTGAGATTCCTGGGCAGGTCCAGAATTTTCTGAGGATAACATACTCCACACTAGCTCCTGATTATGAGCTTAACATTATTATATATTTTTATCATTTCATGTAAATTTAGTTTTCCTGTTGCTTGCTCAATCTGGTCTTCCTTTGAAGGCAAATTAATTTTTATTTTATTTTTATTGTAGTACACTCCAAAATGAAAAAAGTACAGAATACAAACACTCAAAGTGATCACCGTCTTCTGTTTCCATAAACGCTGAGAAAAGTAACAATAATACATTCTTGTTGCACCATGAAAAAGTATGTACAGTATTTCTTCCCCAATTACTATAGTACATGTTTTACTTACATTTATAACCATTACTGCATAGAAAACTAAAGAAAAATAGGCAAAAATTTGTATCATCTATTTATAACAGGTTTAGTGGTAATTCCTTTAGAATGCTCCCAAAGTTTGGAGAGATGATGAATTTAAAGCATCCCCAAACACCCTTCAGACATTATCCTAAAGCTATCTGACATCATGGAATTATATTATGATTTTCTGTGAAAGAAATTTGCATGACACTGAAATCTCAAATGGTTACATAATTGGATTACTTGAAAATTCACAAAGTTTTTGACAAAAATTAATCTACAAAAATGTCTGTAAAAGAACCTTTTCCTATCTCATTTCTCTACATGTTTACCAATAAATATTCACAGATCATTTCCTTATACCACCTTTAACACTTCATTTTCAATGGGCCCTCAAGCAAGTGATTCCTTGTTTGTGTAGAGAATGAACGGAAACTAATTTTTACTGTGTGTGTGCACAAACCACCTTGCAGGGTACATAGTGATGGTTATATAACCTGTGGCAGCATGGAAATGTATGAAATTACTTGGGGAGATGTAAAAATACTGGAATACTTAAATTCCAGTCAACACTACTCTTTCTGAAGAACAACTGACAATTCCACTGTTAAAATTGTCAATTAACAGAATACAGTAATGCCATATGTAGATTATCAAACAACAATACATCTCAGCTTCTGACTCAACTTACCAGACTTCTGTACTTATCAGCTGTGGTATTATAATGAATTTTTTTTGCTATATTGTGGCCTTCTTGTCTCCACAGGCAAGGAGTCTAATTATATGTGTATGGATATCAGGAAGACAGGTCAAAAACACCAATCTTGAAATATCATTAAAGGAAGAGTATACATATAGCTGACAACTAATTACATTATAGTATATGCAAAACACCAAAAATAAATAAAAATTGCTCAAGAATAATACTAACATTTGAATAAATGGCCAATTGACTTCATGAGATACATCAGTGGAATGCAGAAATGTAAACATGAAATTACCCCAAAAGAGCAATGTGTAACAAGCACCAGTAATTAAAAAAAATTATTATATGACTATGTAACAGATTTAATTGCTATGTGTATCTGACAAGTCATTTTCTCTTTCATCTTAATGGTACATAAAAGTAATGTATGAGGTATGAGATGCCATCTCTTAATGTACCAAAATCATTACAAATTACTGACCTGACCTAAAAAAAAAAAAAATTTACAGCTAGACCAGAACATGGAGGTGCATGCTATGTATAGTAAGGATTTCCTGTTGCCAAACTAGGGGTACATCCCAGCTACTACTCAGTGTATTACAAAATTTATTTTGGCACTATGATAGCCTCCCTATCTAGGCTGGGTCTTCCATAAAAAAATGTTACAAGGGCAGAGCCAGCAATATCATCAGCACTAAAGTGCAATGGAAAATCATTGGTGTCATTAAGCCCCAAGACATCCCTCCTCTTTCAGTGCAATGTTATGGTCCCCTGCGCTGCACACAAGGGCTCCCTGGTTGTGTTGTGTTTCATTATAAAAATTGTATTTTATTTCACTTTCAAAATTGAAATCTCTACTTGATGACCCTACTTATTTAAGAATTTTAAATAATTCCTTTTTAGCACAATCCCATGACCTCAAACTGGAACACTTTTTTTAACTACAGTAGTAGTACTTTTCATCCATTCTGTCCCCCACCCAGTTCTCTGTTTACTCTGACTTTTCCCCATACTCAACTTTTTTACCCTTCATTTGTAAATGAATCCTACGAACTAGCCAATACAAATAAAAAAATCTGACCCTGTGGTCTGGCAATACCTTACAATAATAATCAGCAAACAGCAAGTTGCTTCTATCTGTTCCCTTTCCAAGTGTATGCATGAAAGCAAAAACTTTGGAATGGAATAGTTGTAGGTTAGTTGTGTTTCCAGTGGTTCACTTATTCTTACGACTTCAAAAATTATATAAAAAAATTCTTCAGATAAATCTTACTGGAAGTTTTGCTGTATCCAATACAGGCCCCAGTGCCACTACTCCTGAAGATGAGCCTGACTCAGTTTTGTCTAAAATAGCCATGTCTCTAACAGCAGGTAAGCAGAAAGGTTTCCATTGGTGCAACTTTTGTATTTTGAAAAAAGGTACATTTTCTGCTAAAAAATCTGGGCTTCACTCATATACTGCACTGTTTGGTGACTTTTCTTCCGAAAACAAATCAGTCAACAAAGAAATGGCACTAGTCTCATGTTCATCATAATGTTCTACACCTGTTATAAGAACAATCAGCAATGTGTATGTTAATAATGTAAAAAAATTTATTAACAAAAAATGGGTCCTCTCTTGGTGACTGTCTTATTGCTCTTTTTGGTTTATTTTCAAGTACATTTCATTTTTTATGTGAATATACATGGTATTAGAACACTGTACCAGTATCTATAGTTATCCGGTCCTATTCACTATCCTTGCAACATCATAATTAGAAGCACAGCCTTCATTCACTGTTAGTTCCCATTATTCTCTTTTTCTTTTTAATTTCAAATTTTCCATTTCTGTTGAGTCATGGTCTGTGAATCTGTACGCTTGGCTTATGTATTTCATACTTCAATGCACTATTTTCTGGAATTATTGTGAAAACAGGTATTTTGCAAAACCTTGTTACTGGTTCTCAAGTGTACTTTTTTAGATAAATGCTTTTTTATTCAAAATATATCAAAATTATGGCTTTTGGTTTTAGATTTTAATCTAGTATGCATGTAGGGAGTATTCTGCACTTTGCAATATATTCCAATTTGATAATGACTTATGCGGTTGGCATGTTATGTTCCACAGCCATTTTATTCGCACTGATGACCAACATGATTCTGTTTGAAAATACGTACTTAAAAAGAATGAATATTCATTACTACCTTGTTTATACCTTCTAAATGTAACAGAGACCATCCATGAGAAGATGAACAGTTGCAAATACTATAATTATGTACTGTCTTTGAATTATGAAAACAAGTCAACAAAAATACGAGCAAATATTCCATCTATGCCACTGATACAGTAATTTCTTCTTATGAAGTACTTCTTGAATGATAACATCTACTGTAGCTGTAACTAATGAACCCATTCTCACAAAAAATCTGAGATTAAATAATGTCACAACACATCAAAACCTATTTTAATGTTAGATAAAATTTTAACATTTTAATTAATTCCAATATCACACATACAGGAACAAACTTTGTGTGTTTTCGAGTAATAACATTATTTTCCCACTAACTTGATTCTTGCTTTTAAATTCATGAAGATTTAGATATGTAAACATTACAGGTAGTACATTATACCTTCATTTTAGCTTTCTTACCCTATAAGAAATCCAAGCATTCAGTATTTCTATATCACATCACTTTTACTACATCATGCAAAGACTTTCCTCTTTTCCAGGTAGTATCCGACAAAACTTGGATTCATAATGCTTTTTGAAAGTCAGATATCATAATTGTCTTTTGAAAGTTCTTTGCTGACACTTTTGATACCTAAATAAAACTTTAATCAAATGCAATACATCACCTGAATTAATGCTTACAAGAGAATGTGAGGTAATGTGGAATTTCTGCATTCCCAACAACTTATTGAACAAGATATTAATAAACAGCATATAACAATAGACTCAACAGGCACAGTTTCTGCAGGGGAAGTTTATCCATTAAGATAAATACATTGGTCATGTGCTGCTTCAGGAAAGATAATGCTGTGGAGCTCTCCTTTTGTTTGTAATCTCAACAGGCAACAGGGAGTGTAAATTTAAATACCTGGCTGTTAGCTACCACACACAGTAACTTTGATTTTACACTAATAGACATAACTTTCAAGACACAACTGATGGCATGAAATTATTTAATGATTATCCTGCAAGTTCAATCAACAAAATTCTGTGTTTGACAATATGTACTTTTTCAGTTACTTTCAATTAAAAAAACATAAATATCCAAAGTAATAATTATTTTTTAAAGTGCTTTGTACAACCATGCTCAAAAGACATACAATTACATAAAAACCTGCAATAACAACATAGCACATGAATATGCAGACTTCTTGAGGAACAATTATGAACAGTCTATAACAATATTTTAAAAAAATCACTGGACTGGCATTATATTATAATGCTTGAGAGTTTATGATTGTACCCCTTGCGCATTCAGTTCGAAAACGTCACACTTTGAAAATAAGAGGAAAAAATATAGTTAATACAAATACTACCCTCATTGTAACACTCAACAATTTTATCAATAGTCTAAAAACTTGGAATTTCTAATCACTACAATTAATCTTAACTGCAGAAGAGGATATTTGTTTCGGAGGCAAATTGTGGACGGCAGCTTTGTTTTTCTCCCCATGACTCAAGAGAGATAGAGGCACTGGTTGTGCACTTTGTAAATCATCATCACTCTACATTCAGGCATCCCCATGCAAGAACGGTTCAGACAATTAAATAAATAACCTTGCATGAGTGGTGCATGAATTTAGAAGCAATGGAAACTTCTAGTCATATCACCAGTATATTGCATAATTTTTAAATACTAAACAAATTGTATCTACAAATATTTTATCACAATCCATATCTCTTTATAAATGATATGCAAGTGTAATTAGTACATGTCTTCTAAAAAATTCTCTATGTGTTTGTGCTGTGCATTTACTCCATGTATGAAAGTACAGTACTGTATATGAAGAATAATTCATCTAAATATACATGAACACCCCAAAAGTTCAAGTTTCTCACTTGCGGCACAGCTTGATCTCCACAGCTCCTTTTGTATATGGGCGTTGTCACAAACGCTACACAATTAGAGCCTTCCACATTCTAACAGCAGTTGGAACAATAACACAGTTCCTTTGAAAATCACATGGACAATTCGGCACACAACTTCAGTACTAATAAGTAATCATTGTTTGCAATCATCAACAAACTGCTCATACACATATCTAGAAAACATCAGGCTTTCTGATAATCTAAACAACCTGTTTATTTAACTATCAATTTCTTACGAAGTCCTGAGAACTTTTAAGAACTGCTAGGCAGTAACTTTCACAATCCACTAAACTGTATTCACTTTTTCTCAGATGATCAATAAAATGCACTAACTACATGACATTCAAACCTCACTCACTTCAGGTTCACTTCTCGTTTGTTTGACTGTGGATGAAATATCTTGCCCACCATAATTTCCAAATTCACTCTGTTCACTACCAAGAGTAAATGCTCCTGTGACTTTGGTACCATCACTAGCTACTGAAATCGTAGGTATCTCTAGACGCAGTTTATCTCTAGTGTGTCGTAGCTGGCCCAAGCCAGTATTGGTAGGAGAAGACTGTTCCATTTCATCATCCATAACCAAATATTTATTCATGTGTAAATTACTACTGTCTCCTGACTGAGAAGAGTCTGGTATCAAATGAGGTTCTGCCATTTCACTCACTATTTCGTCAGCAATGGGATCAGGCAAAATATCCCTGTGATCCTGTTCACTATAGTATGTGGTTCCCGGGAAAAAATCGGACGCCGAAAAAGAGGAACTTGTAAACGTGAAGGGTGACCCAGATGATCGGATGAAAAACTCACCATTTTCTTCTAAAAATCCTGAAAGTATAAAATTATTATTTAAAGATGTCACTCTCTCTATTATAGTATTGAAATTCATCAGTAGGTATACAAGCCATAGTTTCATAAATCTCTTGTCAAGTGGCTGGATAACACAAATGATTAGGGTAATTAGTAAGGTAGCAACTGAGAAGTGTAAGCTTTCTCTAACATCTGTGCACATTATTATCATTGGAGAAAACATAACTGACTTACCTCTCTTCCACTGTCAAAGGTCAATTTATTGAGTTAAAAAGTATGGCTTCCATACTAAAATTAACAGTGTATCAACGGAAATTTGGGCAAAATTCTACAAATACTTTTATGTTAAATTAATTTTACATGTGCTGAATATCATACCCAATGCTACCTCTTCCAGCAACTGCTACATAGTGGTAAATAAAGGAAATGAGATTGATACACGTGGACTATTTGCTGCATATCACAAGGGCCATAAGAAATGTAAGCATAAAGAGGAGCTAAGCTAAATGAGGAGGTGACAAGGTTAAGGAGAGCTTGGAAGAAAGGAACCAAAATCTCAGTACAGAAGAAAGAAACGAGATATATCAAATCTAAGACAAAAGTGGCTATAGAAAATTAGGAAAATAAAAGATAAAATTCAAAAATTAATATTGATAAGATGCTGCAAGAAATATGAAAGGCACATTATGAAAATCTTTTGAATGAAGAAAATGAATGCAGTTTGGAGGAACTGGATTTTTCTTTACTCCTCCTCCTCTTCCTCCTCCTTCCTCAGTGTGAAAAACAGACCAATGTTGGTATGAATGCAAGAAGTGGGAAAGATGAACCCTAATAACAGACTAAATCCACAACTTGGTCCTATATCCAAGTCTGCTTTCATTCACGATGTTTTTAAGAGAGCTTTATTTATTCTCAAAGTATTTGTCAACTTAATATTGTTATGTCTTGTAACTTCTGTGATAGGAATACTATTTTTGCTCCTTTTAAGAAGAATCATACTTCATTCTTAAATGCAAAAACATGGAAAAGACAAGGGACTGGAAGGTACAAGTAAAGAAATAACTGTAGTGACAAAGAAAAATGGAGAGTTACATTTAAAGGGTGTGAGTAACCTAACTGTAGTATTTAGGAGAATTGCCATGAGTCCCTGACTGGTTGCTAATACCAATTTTTTTTTATCTTGCTCCATGAAAAGAATCTGCTTTCACCTTTGAGACCCATTGATTTGAGTTCCAAATGAAGTGAAACACATATCCATTTGCCAAAGCTACAAATTACAGACAGTTAAGAACAAACCTTCTGTAGTATCATCGTAAGCTATAGACCCTAGGGTATAAATAGGTGGTGGTGGTGCTGGTCTGGTAGGTTTCCTGTAAACATAATCATCCATGTCTCCACTATCATCTGCTACAAAGTCATCACCCAAATCCCAATCTGAAAAGAATAGTAACATGTAAATTTTTACCATAAATATAGTAAAAGGGTAGTGATTACACTATGCCTTGTTCAGTACACTGCAGACATTAATGAAGGTTCTTTCCAGCAAGCCTTCAACCCCATTTTCAATTCATGTATAGTCTGATGTGGACTTTATAATAGTTTCAGAGGTGGCTCGAAATTTTGTGAACATCGCATAATTTCTTGTATACTAAATACTAATTTCTGCCCTTCAACTGAATGTGCGATATGGCAACTATTATTCAGTGAAGAGCTGACTACAAATAAATAAATTTCGGTAGGATAAGATGTGGGTGACAAGCAAACTCTTTCCCTTAATTGATAATCCACACTTGCCTTAAAATATCTTCTTGATCAGCCTGGCTTTGAAAATGTGAACATAACTCTGTAGGGCAATGGCACCTATTCTACAAGAAAATAAAAACAAGATTTTTCCATTTGATATTCCTTCAAAATATTAAACTCTTTACACACCTGCTAGGCTGAGGTAATCTAGAGATGACCGTCCCCATGATCGACGGTGATGGGATTCAGTTGGTGTGGGCTCCCAGGACCTTGGTTCAGGAGGATACTCGTATACACGATGATGGCGCTGACGTTTCCATCTAACACTTTTCTTTGAGCTCTAAGAATACAAATCAAAGCTTTCATATATTAATAAAAAACATAACAATATAAAAAGCAAGCGTATTATCTTGTAATAAATAATTACATCAGTGAGATCAGACAGGTGTCATCATCGTATAATGTACAACAAAACATTACCTAAACAAGTAAAACTTACAGATTTGTTTTGAGGACTCTTAAGAAGGGAGTGGGAAGGGGTTAGATCCCTGTTCCATTTAGAAGGGGTAAATTCTTCCTCTCCGCTCTCAGAATCATCGCTGCATCCATCATCGTAGTCTCCATCTTCAACCTCTTCCTCTATCACGTCTAAGGTGTAATTAGACTGCTGACACTCTTCCCCAGGCTGTATCCGAGATTAAGTAATAGTCAGAATATCAGTGTTTTCAAGGGGTCACTTCAAAATGACAATAAAAGTAGACATTGCTTAAAATGATCACACTTCTATAGCTACAGATGTGTGTGCATACACATCAACAGGAAAGGATATGAATTAAATTTCTTTTCAAGCTACAATTCAAGCTGTGGTTAAGGAAAACAAGTTCAATGGCAGCTACAAAAGTCCAGATCATAATATGAATCGATTTTGGTTGTTGCATTTTGAATGAGCCCTCTCATACCAGAGAACTAAGAGTTAGAGGCTATCAAGAAATAATTCCAGAATCATAAGCCATAGAAAACCTACCATCCTTTGTGGTTACAAATCCAGCACAGTAACAAACTACATTACCTTAACAAATTGAAAGGAAAATTTAAGATCTTCGCCTACCTTTGTTTCTTGAAGGTCTTCCCCATCATGCTTTTCCTCATCCTCCTGTTTGCTCCAAAAAATCACAAACTCGAGTTAGCACAAGCACAAGTTAATACGTACATGCTTACGCTAGAGCATAAGAAAATGTTGAACATTACTGCACCATCAACCCCTAGATACTAGGCTAACTTGAAAGGCTGCCAGTCACCACAGCCACTCTATTCAAAAGATCATTCCTGATATAAAAGAATCATGCAACAAATATCCTGCGCTCACCTTCAGGTGGGTTCAAGGACATGCTCAAAGCCATTTCATTTAGATTTACTTTAGATTACCCACTTTTTTTTAACAGTATAAAAAAGCGGTTGTGCTCAAATTATGAACAAAACCTACGGTTAATAATTAGTATCATACAAGTTATATTTACATGTTCTACATACAGTAAACAATGACCATCACAAGAATTACATGAAATCAATCAATCATCATGTTAATTTCTATACCATTTCATGATTATTATAATTACGTATTCACTATATTTCCTCTAAAACAGTTTAACATTATTTTTTTATGATCATCATGCTACTTGTAATATAACTATGATCATGCCACTTGTAATATAACCAAGGATTATTCAAAGGGTCTAGAAATGCTTCCAGGCCTTCACACTGGCCTTTGTCTTGCTACTTCTTTCATGATTAACTGTTCATATACCTTCTCATCACATATCTCAACCATCTCAAACTTAACAAGTTCTGCCTACTTTCCAGTCACTGAACACCACATACCTCAGCAACCCACATTCATAATATAAACTCTCACTGCATTCTGGCCATGAACCTTAGCATTCTACTCTTTTTATCTTTTAAACATTCCAACCACTTTTTTTTTTTTAAACATTCCTACCAGCTTTTTTCAGATTATGCTTTTAACATCAAGTCATCTTCATAAAACAAGTCCCAGGGGGCTTCCTTTCTAACATGTCCTTGTAACTGACAAACATTTAACTCAAATTCCTCTGATACATACACCTCCTTCTGCCCTCTCTCAATATCTCTGGTACAGAGTATCACTCGCTCCCCACATCTTAATGAGTCTTTCTTGAAATTATTAAATTTTCTGTAGTTTTCCTTAAAATAAATTATTAATACAGAAGTAACTTTTACTCTTAGTAATCTAAGATAACCATAAAATTATTAAAAATGACATCATGGAATAAGTCATTGATCATAACACCCAACACCATTAGTATGAAACATGCAGAAAAATGTAAAGCATGACATCCCTGACATAGCACTCTAATCAAGCCACTTCCATATGTTATACTGAGGATTCTGTTAATTCACAAGGCCCTATAGTGCACATTATGGGGGTTCCCACTAGTTTCTCACCACCTAGCTGTCCCTTTCTCTTAAACTCAACCTTGCTCTCTTAGGAACCTAATCTTTGGATGAGTTGCCATACTATTCTAGAAATGTGATGCTCTGGTTGTATATCAAGTTTGAGCCTTATTTACTGCATAGGAATGTAGAATAACAGAAATCTCGTTATAACAAGTGTATGCATACAATAAACAGAAGAAAAACACTACTGTATTCATTTCCTATCAAGACATGTAATGAAACTGGGACTTTGTACAAACATACACAAAATGCAAGCAAATATGAGACATACAGAGAATTTTAGAAGAGCATTTAATAGTAATGTATATTTCATACTAGGGTATGTAATACTTACTTAGATTCTTAATATACTAGGAAAATTGTAAGTTGACACATCTACTAATTACTGAAATAAAAAAAATGCTAAGACCTATCTTGTGTTCCTGGCACTCAAAAGTGAAAAGGATCAGCCCAATGCTTCTGAAACTCATTCTGGGGCACAGACATATCAGGGTGTTCTCAATATCTTCAAGAGTGAAGAAACTTTGAAGACTGGATTAATATAAGAAGATGGGAAATGACAGAAATCAACTGTCATCTGTTCCATCACAACCCATTAATCATATTATATCTCTCATTCACAGTTCTGCAAAATTCACCAGCCTTTTGTTTATCAAACATAAGTTAATATTCATCCTATTTACATTGCAGCCATTAGGATTTGTGATAGGATCAATCATGGTCCTAAAGAAATGTCATAGCATTTGGACTTATGGAGTATCCAACAAGTGAGAGTAACTCCACGACAGACATCTGGGTATAACATTTACCTATTCCAATAGCAAAATAATCATTCATGGGATTTATAATCTCATTTCTTCTAATTTGAGTTTGCCTAGTCTCAAGTGTGTTGATTAATTTACATCTTGTTACACATAGCACTCTAACTAGCTATTACATAGTATTAGTTTCATATATTACATAATCTTCACTTAATATTTTCATGATTTACAAGGGTTAGGGGGTACATGTAAAGAACATCTTTAACAATCAACTCCATTTATGCATCACCCCAGCTAAACTTTTCAATTACCTTCCACATGAATTCCCCGCTAGTGGACGAACTCTCTTCATCACTCTCAGAGTCACTTTCCCAATCCGGGGTGTAGCAAGGGTCTCGGGTATTCATGCGGAACTGAACGTTGCTTAACTTTCCAGGAGTTAATGCCATGCCATCATCACCATCATCTGAATCCTCTTCGTAACCTGGTTCTACTACTATATGTTCCTCTATGTCTTCATTTTCGTTTATCTGAAAGCACAATATGCAATCCATCATATTCTATACAATGAAAATACATTTACAAGTCAGTGAGATTTGATAATACCTGTTACACAATAAAAAGTAGTACTATCCTGTCTCAGCTTTCTGAACTAACAGTCTCATTCAAATGTCTATAAAATGAAAGCTTTTACGCCTCATGATTTAAGTAAATGAATAAATGAACATGTGTATACCCTCAGAAATCAAAGTCTGATATGATACAAGACAAAACCTATAAAAAAGAACTACTACAGGTATCAAATACAGCCACATCTTACTGCTCCACTCAGGATGCTTTCTTACCTGATATTTCTTTGAAGCCAAAAATTCTGCTGAAGTCATCTTGTTGAGGTCACTTAGATCAGATGCCTCAGCATCATTCACTTTGGCAGTGCTAGTTCCTTCTTTCAAATCCGAGGTTAATGGTGGCTCCCCCCCAATACTCGTTTTAGCAGGTGTTCCATTCACCTCTTCAGAATCACCAGAGTACAATCGGCCTAAAAAATTTAACTTGATAGGACGCTCTGATTCTAGTTCATCCTCCTCGTCATCACTGACCTGCTTGTTTTCCTCAACCTCCTCTTTTTCACTAACATCATCTAAGCTCTGCAAATGCTCACCTGCAGCTGGGTAATTCACATCATATGGGAGAGAGATGTGTTCTACAGGCTCAAACATTGGGGGTTCCTCTAGACTGGCACTTGGATGGGATATTGTAGTCAAAGCTGAAGTAAAGTAAGAATGGTAATGTGGTACCTGAATTCCTTGAGGAGATTCATAATTTTCACTGTTTTCCTTTCCTCCATCTATATTTTCATCAGAGGTAACAAAGCCATTGACTAACCCCTCACCAGGTTTAGAATCAGAATCTCCATTATAGGTTTGTTCCTCCGCTGCATGATGACTATCCCAAGATGCTTTGTTGATAGAAAGCTGCTCTTGGTGCCTCAGTTCATCAAATCTTGAGCTACTAACTGAAGGAATCGACTCTAGTGCAACATCATCTGAATCATCATAGGGGAATGGCTGAACATCTGATGGATCTGGCTGCTGCTTATCTGTTATAAATGCCAAATGGCTCCTGGGTATCCCACCTTCAACGATAGTGGCTTCATTAGTGATTGTGTCAACGACTAAAACATCATCAGCATCTACGTCGTCACCTTCGTAAACCTGTATTGAAGAGGGACTATTTTCATTTTCTAAATCTTCAAGAATGAGACTATTATGGGTATTCTCTAAGCTTTTAGGTTCCTCTTTATCATCTACACTAACTTCTGAGGTAGTTGTTGCATCCTGTCCAATGTCAAAGGAAGAAATGAGGCTAGTGTTCACTTTACCGGATTCTTTATCTTCAGTCTCATCTAAATCTTCTGCAAAAGCAAATTCACTTAAACTAATCCCTTTGTTATCAGTATCACAACTTACTTCTTCTTTGATGACAAAAGTATCATTACCCTTTTCTGCACTATGACTCAATATATTTTTCAACGGTTCCTCTAGTTCCAAGCTTACAGACATAGGAAAACCAGAACTGCTGTTACTTCTGCTCACTTTCCTAACTGGAGAATCATCTTCATCTAGAAAACTTTCCTCCTTGATTGGGGATAATGTTGTTGTGACAATGCCTCTGTAATTAATAACAACATTCTCTCTCTCCCCTGCTGAAGGATCATCAGGCTCACTTGGTTCTAGTTGGTCTCTTTCATCTTGGAGGCCACCTAATTTCAAGCTTAGCTCAGCACGCAAAGCATTGATGTCCTCTGGCTTGTAGCCTAGAACTTCTTCATCATCTGTAGTGTTGTAAGATACATAAGTACCTTCATCATCTAAATTGAGCATATCTGTAGAGGAATAAGGGCTTTTGGAGGATGATGTATCACTCGTGGGACTGGCTTCCAGATCTTCCCTAGAACTTTTCAAGCTTGCAAGTGTAGCATCACTCCCACTGCAAGTGGCTTGCTGTAAGAGCTGACGAGTCTGAAATGCTGCCTGCTGCCAAGCCATCATTTGCTGTTGCCAGAATTCCCCATTTTCTGCTTCATCAGGTTCTACGGCAGAGTCCTGACTTTCCCTGGATGACCAGTCTCCAGCCTTGAATTTTCCCTGATAAGCACTTGGGGATAAATCATCATCATCCCTCAAAATTAAATTTGTTTGGGTAGCAGGTCCAAATGATTTCAAGATCAGCTGTGCAGATTCTGTTGAGGTAACAGATCCAATATTCTCGAGATTTACAACATCTGGAGCCTTAGTTTCCTTAGGTTCCAAACCCTCCTTGTCCAAAGTTTGTGTTGTTGATGAAGTGCTGTCCTCACACACTACAAAGGTTTCATTGACTTTTCTGGAAAATGATGCGCTATCAACCTCATCTTTATTATCAGCACCTGATTCCCCTGTACTGGACAAATCGCCTGGGACTTCACCTGATTTTACAAATTCTGCTTTTGGACTTTGACAGACTTCAGTTTTGACAACACTCTGGGCCTTATTATCCATGTCAATACTCTCTAAGATATCACAGCTGTTGTCAACTGACATTTCTCTCTTGTAAGTAAATGAATCCAAAGTGTCAGTAACACAAGAGCTCTCATTAACCAGAATATCACTATTTTTTCCTTTTTCTGTAGCACTACATTCAAGAGAGGTACTCATTTTATCTTTTTCAGACATTTGCACAACAGAACCTGATGATATTATATGAGATTCAACTACTTTCATAGCTGGAGTCTGAAATGATTCTGAGGTTTCAAATGATTCAAACTCTGTCACTACCGAAGGAGATATCACTGTAAAAAATGATTCATTTGACTTGGACTGTACCTGATTAGAAACTCCTAAAAGTTCACTTGAAGGAAGGGGCTTAGATGACTCATTCATACCATTTTCTTTAGAAATTCCTTCGCTGATACTTATGGCCGAATCAGAATCACCAAAAAATAAATCTGTATTAACTGTAGGCCTGCTTGTATCTGCAACTTGTTCTATGCAATTTTCTTTTAATATGTTTTGAATTTCACCACATGTGCTATGTTCAAATGTGCTACTTAGGTCAAATATGGACTTTTCTGTTTTTTCAAACTGCACTTGACTATCAAATCCACTTTGTTTTGCACCTGTAGAAGTCATATTGAATGTCTCACCCAGTAGGTCATTGGAATCATCCATTTTGATATCAAAGTTACTAGCTGAACTCTCTTTAAAAATGACATCAGATTCACATCTTTCTTGATTCAACCTGTCTCCAAGAAATTCATCCCATTTCTCGAGATCATATTCTATATTGTCTACATGACTAATTCCATCTTTACTAGATTCCAGCAATATATCACACTCAATTTTATTTGAATGACTGGCAGACAAATTTGGCGAGGTGGATTTCACAGCCTTAAATAAATCAAGTGAGTAATCTTCTAAGGCCCCAATGACAACCTCCTCTCCTTTGATAACTTGCTCTGGCTTATAGCTGGGTGCTTCTGGTTTTCCAGATTCCACATTATTATTTTCATTCTCACAGTCCTCCTCATCAGAACTTTCAATGTCACTGCTGCTGTCACTACTGCTATCGCTACTATGACTGCTACTGCCACTGTCCTTACGGCTTCTCTCATTCTGATATCCAAACACCAGTCTCTGCTTAACTCCTGAATTATCTGGGTCAACTCCAACTACGCCACTCGAAAAATCCCCACTCTCTTCGTTGTCTGAATTTTCCAAGCTGGATTCTTCACTGCTACTCATCTCCTCTATTATCTTTTGTTCATCCTTTCCTATTACCTGTGGAGCTACCTCAAATGAGGGAGGTTTTAATGGTGTGCTTGACAACTGAAGCCTTGGATTTTCTTGAACAAAGTCTAAGAATTTTATTATTTCTTCCTTTTTACTAGTAGGCTCCTCCCTTTTGACACTATTTACAAAATCTCCACTCTGTTTATTTTTCTTCCCCATATCATCTGCCCCTTGGTTTTTGTCAGTTTCACTTAATGATGCTTGCAACTTGTTTTCTTTAATGTTTTCACTAAAGGATACTGACTCACTCCCTTTTTCATTATTAACATTACTACCACAAACTGAAATGTTTTCTGCAAACACCACTCGAAATTCTTTTGGCTGACTGGCATTAACAACTTTCACTGGGCTATCTTCTGGAGGTGGACTAGGCGTGCTCAATTTGACAGATGAATCATGAACAACGATATCTGGTAAAGCAATGGGCTTCTTCTCTCGAGATGAAACCACAAAATCTGGAGATGCTGATAAAGTTTTGGGTACTGCAGAGTTGTTGTCAACAGAACCACTAGAAGATTCACTTCCCTTACCAGGAATGGGATAAGCATTAGGGATCCTCTCCTCTGTACATGCAGAGGAGATAACTTCACCTAAAAAAGGATCCTGTTCACCATTTTGTTTATCACTGAAGATATTTGAATTATCAGAATCTACACTAGTTGCAAGTTTGTCTGTTGAACCAGCATTTAGAAAATCTCCTTGGATATCCGAAGTGCTTAATGGCTTATCAAAGTTATATTCTTGAGCTCTGAATTCTATTGACGATGGATTCTCACGACTTGCTTCTGTTATTATTGAATACTTATGTTCTGCCTGAAGTCTTTCCAAATCTCCCATGAACCTGACATCTCTCAGAGCTTCTCTAATGTTTCCTTCACTCGAGTACGACTTCTCTGACGCTAATGGTTTGTTGACTGGTTCAAAGGCTAGGGAATTCCTCTGACTAGCATTATCAGAATCACTTCCATCATCTACCACAGTAAGCCTCATAAAATCTTGGACACTCTGACTTTTCAAGCGCACCATTTCAGTGAATTCACCCTGCTCAAGTCTCATAGTGAAACCTTCTTCATCTCCCTCAGACAAAGATCTGGTCAAACTTGGGTGGCCACTCCCACTCAATGCATGCACCAATTTTGACTCTGGTGGGTGAGAAACGAAAGAATCTTTCCCCAACTTGAAATTAACGCCATCCTTTTCGGGCGATGTTACTGCAGTGCTCGGCTCGCTTTTCTCTCCCGCAAGATAGTCATCCAACTTCAAGATGGCATCAGTTATTTCCCTGGTTAAACTGTCCATTGGCTGACCAGGTTCCATTCCCAGCCATGAAGGCATGGCTGACCCAAACTTGGCAGCCATTTTTGCATCTAAGTCTTCAACAGAGCCATGTAAGTTCTGAAGGCTTGGAGATAATGCACTACTCATGTGACCACCATAAGGAGCTGATAAATTGAAGTCGCTCTCAAACCTACAAAATCAAAGAGGCATATGAACATTCTACATAGTCAGTTTCATTTTCATTAACCAAAATTTCTTTAAAAAAAATGTATACAAAAAATCAGCACTGTGTACTTAAAAAGGCCAGCTGGATACAACATGTGTCTAATGAACTCCAACAGTTGAACATTCTATACTAGGAATTAAAACAATTATTCTAGATGTCTACAGTTAAAATTAAATGCATATTAAACTTGTAATATTTAAAAACAGATGATCAAAGAATCTTTCAAAGTTAGCACAAAGTGCTTGCAGAAGCTACTGTACTAAACTGCATGAAATTCAAAAACTAAACTTACAGTGTAAATTTAACCCAAAAGAATTTTCTTTCTAAGTAAATAATCAAGTGACGAGGTGTTATCTGGTATTGTTAGCAGTTCTTAGATCAGTAGGACACTGTATATCTGCTACGACATTAAAAACAAAGACGTTACATTCTTCACATGTAACACATTCTTTTGAAACCCTGCACCTCAAAATAACTCAAAATTAGCATATAGGAATGTGTCAACTTCAGCTGGCAATTCTTAAAGATTACCAAGTTGTTTGACTTGGCCACAGAGTTAGTATTCCTAAACAATTATAATTATCATACAGCTCACCTATCAGATTTTGAGGAGGAGGAGGAGGAGGAGGAGGAGGAGGAGGAGGAGAGGAGGAGGAGGCGAGGAGGAGGAGGAGGGAGGGGAGGAGAGGAGGAGGAGAGGAGGAGGAGGAGGAGGAGGAGGAGGAGGAGGAGGAGGAGGAAAAAATCTGGTCTCTCCACAAAACAAAATATAATTCTTATGGATTGAGTGTACAGAAATTTTTTACCATCATTTCTTATTGCAGAATTTTATAACAGTGAGTCATGATATCTATTACATACATTTTTTTAAAGAAAGTTCCAGCATGAAGCAATTTCTAATCATGATTTATTATTATATTTCATTCTATTAAATATAAAGTTTTTTAGTGCTGATATGAATTATTGTTAAAATGCCTGTTTAATCTTCACAACAATCAACCACCAAATCAATGAGCATGTTCACAACAATAGCAATTTCTCATTAGATGAAGAGATGCTTTATTGAGATTTCAACCATCAGTGTTCTAGGGTGAAGGGCTACTAAAATAAAAAGATGGAATTTATCATTACCTGAGCAGAATGGGTAAATTTTGATGAATAACTCTCAATATGTATGATGGAAAACAAACTGTGGGGCAAGAAATACGTAAAATACGTACAAGTGAAACTCCAATGATCAAGGTCTAAAAAATCTGGAAATAAAATTCAATATATTATTTATACTCAAAACCACTTAGAAATTCACCTTAAATCCAATGTATTTGGCCCATGAGTGATGCTGTGATTATGAGACTGGCGCTGTTGTAGTTGATTCCATCTAAATTCAAAGTCATTTATTGAGGTAGCATCATGGGAAGTTACAGACTGGTTTTCCCAAAGGTGCGACAATAATGAGGTAAGATGATCTATGGGCGGACGTGACGACACAAGAGACCAACTCAGTTTCATGATGTTGTATCTGAAATGCATTTAAGTACTCATAATGACACATGCTGCCTACAAAAGTACCAGTAACAAAAACTGCAAAATTATGATGAAGATTTATATTTTCACAAGTAGTTAATCATGTTCTAAAGATATAAAGATTGTACAGCAATGACTTACATTTTCTCAGCATGTAATTCAAGGCCTTTTGGGGGTTCCAGGATGGTTGACTGATCAATAATGACATCTTGTATGACACGATCATCATCAAGATTGGTGTAAGGCATCAATCCTCGACTAGCAATTTCCCACATTATGACTCCAAAGCTCCACACATTAGCAGGCTTTGTAACCTGAATGGGGAGAGAAGCATGAAATGTCATGCAAAAGATATCCATAGAGTGGTAAAAAAGATGACAACTATCTTACTGCACAAAAAAAAAAAAAAAAAAAAATTAGACTGCATAAATTCATTTACATTACCTAAAAGCTAATGCCATAATTTATTGATAAACCACATATACTGACCAACATTAAGAAAATATTCCAAATACACTACTGTCTTTGTCACTCAGAAATGAAGCAATGACCTGCAAATAACAAAAAGTACAACAAACCTCTTTTGTTTCTATAGTTGTATCTGTGCATTTAAGTGTTTCCGGAGAGCACCATCTTAGAGGTAACGCAACTTCTCCAGCACAATAATATTCAGCCTGATTGGGTAAACAAAAAATGGTTACTGGAAAAAAAATTTTTAGAATATATATCTAAATAATAAGTAAGGCTTTTGTGCCTTATAAACCATATATGGCTACCAGTTTTCAAGCAAATAACTAAAACTCTCTTCCAAGCCACATCATTTAAAACTGTTTTCAAATTAAATTCATTAGGCATAATACATCACCTTATAAAAATCTATGTTGTACCCATAATCACCAATTTTGACCGTGTAATCCTCATCAACTACGCAGTTTCTTGCAGCAAGATCCCTGTGGAAAACAATTTAGATTAAATGATCAAAACAATATATATGGCTGTGGGGCATTATGCTATGCTCATAAAATCCCATCACTTTCTCCTTTACTAAGGAATTTCAGAAAAGGTAAAATAAGCAATATACAACTAAAATTAACTGATTTTTACATTCTCCCTCAGGAACAGCCTTCCCCTAAAAGGTAACCACAGAATTTTGGACCTAATGATAAAGGAAATACAGGTGGGGGTCCTTTCATTTTCATATGCCGTATCATGTTGACAAAGTTAGACTGAACCAGGAACAACATGTACTATATAAAAAGAGTGACAATTATTCCATAATACTACTGTACACAAATAAAAACAGTAAATAATGAAAGCAAGCTGAGCATCATTGCAAATAGGTTCATTAGGGATCTTACTCATTTGAAGAAGCCAAAGTCTAAAACTTACGTGTGAATGAAGTTATTGGCATGCATGTGCTGGAGTCCTGAGGCCACATCCAGTATCATGCGTAACAAAGCTGCATCTGTAAGTTTCTTGTCATTCCGCACCACTGCCTTCAGATCTCCCTAAAATGATGTTAGGAATATTGAAGGATATTTTGGTTGGAACATACAGTACATACCACCAAATTCTCTCCGACAAAATTTTCAGTAGTGTTATAATCATTAATGGAACATCAAAGCAGTGAACTTATGGAATGGAATGGAATGGAATATCAAATTAAGGCCAAAGGCCAAGAGTTGGAACTTATGAAGTCATTCAGCACTGAAAGGGAAACAGAGGGTAATAGTTTTAAAGATGCAACAGGAAAACCTTTCAGGTGCACCATGAAACAATGATTAGAGGGTGTGGAAAGTGAACTTCTGCCCAATAACTTACAGATCTACCATTCCCACTGGTGTAATCACCACATTTATTCATTAAAAACTGGCTTGTTAATGCATCTAACAATGATAAGATAAGAAGATAAATTATAATGTTCAAAAGATTGTAAGATGAATTATCATGTTTGAAAGATTATTACCTTGGGACACAGTTGCAATAATATCAAAAAGGGTTCTGTCTCTAAACACTGAGCAAGGACTTTCAAAACATTCGGATGAGTGAGGTCCCGGTAAGGGCGGAGCTCGTGTAGAAAATACATTTGCTCAGTGGGAGTGGCATCTTCTCTGAGGACCTTCACAGCCACGGGGGTCTGCCCTCGCGAAAGAGAACTAGGATTCAGGGATGACGACACAGGAGAATCTCCTTTCGTATGATCACTGTAGATCCCAGTTGCCCGCCCTTCCAACACCTGGTAGAGACAGTTCATATATCAGTCATAAGCTAATTAATATCAAGAAAACTAATACAGTACTGTATATAGGTAATACTCACTCCAATACTGAGTCATTTAATTTACTGGTATAAACTTCAACACACACCACCTTACTAGCAAGAGCAAATATTACATTATAAATTACGAGTAGTCAAAAGATATGATGTTTGTCTTTTAATCTGATGATATTGTGAAGGAAGAAATCAAAGTCTACTTACGTGGCCAAACCATCCCTTCCCAATTTCTTTCACATACTGGAGTTGATTTCGTGGGAAATTCTGATGCGGCTCAGCTGAAGAAAAACAAAACTATTTTAGAAAAAATGATAACATAACTAGAACCATATATATACTATATATATAGATATATATATATATATAATATACAGATATATAATTATATATACCCATATATATATATATATATATATATCTATATATATATATATATATATATACACATACATACATACTTAGAGGGCTGGATAAATAACTAACCAATTTTATTCCAATAAAATGGAAGAACAAATAACAATAGAGAAATTAATCTCCAAACTTTATATTCTGCAAGCACACTACTCAATCCTTACCAAACCACTCATCTGTGGGTAGGCCAGCCAACACCTGGTTGGGGAAAGACGCAGGTAACGTCTTATCCGTGATCCTCTGATCTCGCCGAGAGCCTGAACGAGGCCGGATGTCTGGTAAGGGCTCGAAATTAATCTGAAACAAAGAAAGGTTAGATCATTAATTGGCCATTTACAACTAGTAACCAAGGCCTTACAGTACAGTCAAACTTGGATATCCAAGATATTCCACACAGGTTGTTCAAACAATTTCCAATAATAATTATCCATATTCAATTACAGAGATTTGTCCATAAAAAGCATCGCTTCTGAATAGGTATTTCAGCTAAAAAGCATCATAATAATGTAACAGATTAGTACGGCAGCCACATAAGCCTAAGTTGAAGAGTGACTAAGGTCAGACTTCAAATATATTTAAGAAACTTTTCCCTCTATACCAAACGTCCACCAATGATTAGTTTTAGAAAAATAATACAAAGATGGATTTATTTCAAATCTTTCCACAATGAATATCTCCTGGTTCCAAACCTAGGCCTAGCATTTCCCGCCCTTTGTGTGTCGGCCGAGACATCACAGCGCAAGTGCGCATGCGCTTTAGTGATGACGTAATGTCTTCAACGCTCATGTTGCAGTGGGTCACGACATTAATTAAACTTTGAATAATGTTTGTTCTCTGGTACCTCACGAGATAATTTCTTTATGCTTATGTAATAACATTGTCTCTAGACAAATTTAGAATAAAAGAAACATCGTTTTCCAGCAAATACCACAAATACTTGAGATGCATTGAGGAATTCTGTTAGCCATGATTATAAATGCAAATTCACGAAATCCCCGGTATTTTTGGTCCCACCAAAAATTACCCCTGTTATCATTTACCGAACATTCACACGGAAGTAAATGAACATTCAATAACCTCTTGTTCAGAGAGAGTAGCACTCCCAGACAGATTGCCAGAATGACCTTTGGAAAGGATTGGCGCTTATGAAAATAAATTAAATCTTTTTTTTATTATTTCATTTTGTTTCTTTTGTTTGTTTTCTTTCAAGGGAAAATTAAAAACTTTCTGAGCCATGTACATTATCTATTTTCAATTATAGGGAAATAAAGATACATACATGATATAAAACGTACACATAAGTGAAACCACCATCGACTCCATATTATATCATCCAAGGGTGAACTAGATTTCCCTTACTTTTCAATCTAATTAAGTACAGCGCAGTGCTCTTTGGTTCCCCAGTTAGAGCATCAATGCAAGTTTCACAACGCAAAGATTTCCTTAATTTGTATTCAATGAGCCCAGCTATATACGGAACAATATCGTTGGAGCAGAGTGAACAGCTGGCGAGATAGTACTAGGATATGAGTAATCATCTTCATTCAGTTCACATGCAGACAATGCACTACAATTGTTAGCCATTAACCTATTCCTACCAGAAGAAACAATTTTTTTGCCCGTAGAGATGAATTTGCAATATTACTAGAGTATATTAGTATGGCACCGACTCGAGTGGAATCTAGTTTCCATTACAAAAATCCTGGATATTATTATGAATCAAGATTTCTTTATGTAGTAGTAAATTGGCGAGAAGTAGGATTATCTCTACTCATTTTATAGGTGATTATGAAATCTTATTTTGGGTCGCCACAACCTATTTAACTATCATATAAAATACCCAAACTACGTATGCATTCTTCTATGAAACGCTGGAAACCATCATTTCGAACTCTGAGCTTCACTTGTTTTATGTAGATCTCAACTTGATTTGAAAAAAAAAATTGAATTCGCAAAGCAATTTCCCCCTGAATTGGCCATTTAAAATCCCGGGAACACAAATTTCCCGAGTTCATTTGGAGGTATTTCATAGCTGCTTCGGAACCCCGAATAATTAGTAAACCCAGGTTTTCCTTCCACCAGGTGGAACCATTTTGCAAGTATTCTTGGATGCCGCAATTAAGTGTCGATATTTCGTAAACAGAGCAAATCCTCATTATTTTGGTAACAGACGAACTTGTAGTCTTGTTAACTCTTTGCTTGCATCCGTAAGCAGCACAAGTAACCGGCACATTTTAAGAAGAGTAAATACAAGCTGACCCGCACTGCCACGGTCTAGACTCTAGACCGTGCGCACAACTTCTCACAACAAAGGCCTCATTACTAATATCAGTTACAAACGGTCACAAACGAGGGAGTTCCTATTAATCGGAAGTCAGAAATGTGTCAGAAATGTCGAAACAATCGGTCAAATCTGACTTCACTTAAGCCAGGCCAAGGCATCTCCATAAAATCTAAGCTCCTTCGTCTCCACTGACAATTGGTGACCAAGACGAAATAAACGCCGCCGCTTTTGTTCGAGCAGAGAAGATAAAAGCTATGTTTTAAAAAAAAACGTCTCCGAAAAAGACGTTAGGAGTTCGGGGGACTCAGAAAAAATATTATGAATTCATACGAGTACACTTAATTTAAAAGATGTGTTGTAGATATAACAAGCGCTGTTTAACGGCTAATCAATACTGGAATAAGCACAGACTCTTGCTCATGAGAACGCTGTAAAAAGCCTATTTGATCAACAATAATCGAAAAAATAATTGTTTCCTCATGATGTGTGTCACAACTAGATATCCTGAAAAATTATTTCACAAAAATTTGTGTACAGCGGATTTTTCGTAAAATGTTGCCAACCTTTTAACTATGTTTATTATTGTTTGGCGTGAAACTACTTTAAATAAACAAATAAGTAGACGAAACGGGGCTGAAGACTTATTTTATGACATACATCCATCTCCTTATCGCCACTATCATCCTGGTTGACTTCAAGAGTCCTCACCATACCGGCTCTCTATTCACTTGGCTTGTTACAGTTTAACTCATCCTTTTACGTCTAAACAAACTTTGCAATCAACTCTTTTTATTTACTCTTGAACATTTCAATGTTCGTTTTGTGTGTGTGTGTGTGTGTGTGTGTGTGTGTGTGTGTGTGTGTGTGTGTGTGTGTGTGTGTGTTATTTATTTATTTATTTATTTATTCCTGATGCAACTTCCTGAATAGTCTGGATGCCTATGGCTCGAACGACCATCTCTAACATCATTGCTTCACCTTGCAAGATTACTCCTTTGAAAAGAGATATGGCTTAAAACGAAATAACAGCAATACGCAACCTCCCTTGGACAACCATAAGCCGCCCCCCCCCCCCCCCCCACCCCCCCCCACCCCGGACCACCTACTACCAATACAGTCCATCTCTGGGGCCACCCACGAACAAGTACAGTCCACATCCCATTAGTCATCCGAAGACACGTCCATCAAACAGAGAGCGTTCCAATGGACGTCCCTCTGCGGTCGTAAAAAAGAATACGACTCTGGTAACAGCTCCTGTGAGTACTGACTGTTTAAGAGCCTATGAAAGCTTAGGAGGTGGCTTGTATCATTCTTCGACGCTGATAGCTTACGCGATGACGATTCAAGTTGGTTGATATGTTACGGCCACGGTCTAGGTATATTAGACCGTGGTTACGCTAGTTGCTATCGGATAGTGACGTCATCAGTGAAGTTCACTTTGTCAACTCTTAAATGGCGCAGACGTCAAGTGAGTTCATTTATGTTTTGTTGCAGAAAATGTGCTACAACGACAAACGTCCTCTGCAATCTTCTTTTACTCACCCTAGCTGTTTTAGCGCGCGTCTTTTTATTATTATTATTATTATTATTATTATTATTATTATTATAGTACAGCAGCAGATTTAACACTACTCGGTTTGGTAGGGGTTTTATCTTATTTGTTTCTTTGTATGGTGTTTTTACGTTGCATGGAACCGGTGGTTATTCAGCAACGGGACCAACGGCTTTACGTGACTTCCGAACCATGTCGAGAGTGAACTTCTATCACCAGAACTACACATATCTTACCCCTCAGTGGAACGCCCGAGAGCAGAACTCGCGGCCAGCGAGGTGGCAGGCCAAGACCATAACGATCACGCCACTGAGGCGCTTTGGGGGGGTATCATGGCTACGACTAAAATGTGGCATAGCTTGACCAGCGCAGTTGAGGAATCTTCTGATCTCTAAATGTTTAAGGGATGAGGAAATTCATACCTGCTTCCTGCTGACGTCTAATGAATTCAGGTATAAGCTGATTTCCTTTTTGGGTTTATCACAGTCTGTTGGCTCTGTGAAGGGTTTCCAGCTTAACATTTCAAGAAAGAAAGGAAGAATAAATTGAATGATTCACCAATGGCGCATTCATGCAGGGATTTCCTCTCTTCAAACAGGAGGCACCTGCTTGCTAAGTCAATAGTGCCCTTTGTGCGTGAGTCTTCTGCCTTTTTTTATTTTTAATTTATTTTTTCTCCGTAGAGAAAGGACCAACGGGATGAACAGCCTGATGAGATTTCTTAGCCTATGCTCGAAGAAGACAAGACCGAAAAGTGGAGAATGTACGCTATCGTCTCCCCAAGAATGGAACATTGAAAAAATCAAGGAAAACGAAAACGGAAGCACTAAGAGACTTCCAGAGCTTAGCAGCAGGAGGCCAGAAACAGTTGCTGTCCTGTGACGTCCTCAGACCTCCACATAAGGAATAATTGACTAGAAAATTATTCCAGGAGAGGAAGGCACGAATGAGTAACTGGATAATGTGTGCTTACATAAAAACGTCATGTTGTCAAGAGTAAGCCATAGAAGGCCATAGGAAGACAATGGCAGAGAATAGATTTACTTTTATAGATCATGAATATATATATTATATATATATATATATATATAGATATATATATACATATATATATATATATATATATATATATATATATATATATATATATATATATATATATATATATAAAGACTGCCGAGCAGTCAAACAGATCTGTGTACATGAAAAAAGAGATTATTCAAAACTATATTCTCACTTTGGTGGTCGTTAAACTAGATTTAGGGTGAACCAAGCCCGCCCCCCTGGCCCCCTCCCCCCAAAAAATAGCATAAAGGAAAAATAAACATAATTAGTAACGCATAGTTCTCAGAAGGCTAACGAAGAAACTGCACCGGCATAAATAACACTTATCTTCATTTTGGGATCATAGAGACCTGAAATTGATGTCACATAGATCCAAAATTGATGTCACATGGATCTGAAATTGATGTCATAGAGACCTGAAATTTATGTCATACAGACCTGAAATTGGTGTCACAGATCTGAAAGTGATGTCACATAGTTCTGAAATTGATGTCACATGGATCTGAAACTGATGTCACAGAGATGTCACATGGATCTGAAACTGATGTCACAGAGATCTGAAAGTGATGTCACATAGATCTGAAACTGATGTCACAAGAGATCTGAAGGTGACGTCATAGTGTCACGAAAACGTTATAAAGATGTGAAATTGATGTCACATGGTTCTGAAATTGATGTCATAGATATCTGAGACTGTCAGATCTGAAACTGATGTCACAAGGATCTGAAAATGTCAGAGGTGTCTAAAATTTGTCATATGGATCTGGAAATGATGTGATACAGATCTGAATATGTCCTAGAGATCTGAAACTGATGCCAAACAGATCTAAAATTGTCATGTGGATCTGAAAATGTCCTAGAGATCTGAAATTGATGTCATACGGGTCTAAAAAATGTCACATGGACCTGAAAATGTCATAGAAATCTAAATTAGATGTCATACGGATCTGAAAATGTCATGTGGATCTGAAAATGTCCAAGATATCGAAAATTTATGTCATCCGGATCTGAAAATGTCATAGAGATCTGAAATTGGTGTCACAGAGATCTGAAAATATCACAAAGATCTGAAATTGAGATGTTTAAAAATCTGACAATCAGAACGACGAATACCATCTGAGGTAAACTGCGTCAAAGACACCACAACGAGCGAGAGACGTGAGTAGACGCATACGGAACCGAACGAACAAACAAACAAACAAACCAGACGTCCCATAACAGCAGCCGATCAGCTGCTGCTGCTGGCGCTGGTGCTCTACGTCATTCAACCGAAACCATAGCAAGAGTTCATTCCCATTGCTTGGTGTGTGTGTGTGTGTGTGTGTGTGTGTGTGTGTTTTTACTCAACACGAAAGGCTGCTTTTTTTTAAGAACATTGAGAATACTGGACTGGAGAAGTGTTCTGGGGAAGTCTTTTGGCTTGGAAGTTCTCATTCCCTTTATAAAGGCCTTCAGCATGTTCTTGGCAGAGCAGTCGACAAAATTAACGCTCTCTCTCTCTCTCTCTCTCTCTCTCTCTCTCTCTCTCTCCCTCTCTCTCCCTCTCTCTCTCTCTCCCTCTCTCTCTCTCTCTCTCTCTGTTTCATCTGTGGTCACGTGCTTATTATATATCATAAATTATTCATTTTCCTTACCATGTATCTCTCTCACTCGACATTTTGATGTTCGTATTTTCTCTGCATTGTTACCTGTATGTATTCAGCTTTGCCATCCCATAATTCAATCTAAACTGCAACAAACGCGCGTCATCGTAACAATATACTGTATCTAGTGAATCTTTAAAGATAAATAAAAGAGCATTATTTTTTTTATTTAATCAGGCTACAGAACCAGGCAGACAAATTAGATCTGAAACGCCTTGGAGAAGGTGACAGAGCTTCCCCTAAAGTTATATTCTGATATGAATTGTGACTCCCTCCGGGCGAGTTCTTCCATGCATGCAGTTGCTTGCATTCGTTCCACCTGCTACTCCTGCCTGCTTCTGATTGACAACTGTTACAGAATACCATTCGGCTTTTCTATGACCAATGACTGAAGTCTTACGTTGACGAACTCATTTAATTAAGATATTCTTATATTACCACTAACTGAAGTCTTACGTTGACGAACTCATTTAATTAAATTATTAAGGTGTTCTTAAAGTCATTTTCTGTCCGTTCTGGTACACGACATCCCGATTGCCCGGTGGGAGGGTCTATAGGCGCGGCGTCAAGCCTAGAACAATTCTGGTTTGTGTTTCAAGTAATTCGTGCGCGACAGGCTGTGTGATCGTAGAAGGAAGTATATAATGTCAGTCTACAACGACGGAGAATGTTTTTATAGACCTTATCGAAGAAATAAATGCGGTCTGACGGTTACAGCCGGAGGTGCGTACACGGGATAGGAACATGTCATGTCATAAAACAATACCTGTACTGTTAACAATGGAACGTCCGCCTCTCTCTCTCTCTCTCTCTCTCTCTCTCTCTCTCTCTCTCTCTCTCTCTCTCTCTCAAGAATCCCGCTAACTCTCCGTACGTATGTGGAGTGGTCAGCCTCTTTCTGTTGCATAATTTCCTCAGACCTAAGATCGTCATTAGCTTCACGTCTTTTTCTACCCCAGGCTCGAGGACGACTCACAAAGAGAGCGATAGACCTTCTTCAGGGGAGTTAAGGGAAAACAGAAGCAGAGAGAGAATTAGAAAGCTTAGAATATATTTTTATCGTTATTTTTAGGTTGAAATGGCGTTACACTATGAAATGGTATGATACTGAAAAACATTAAATATATTTGTTCTCAAATTTGAAGGCTATAAACAAAACCCAAATGTACAATTATAAGTAAATAAATAAATGACTGAATGAATTAATAAAAGGATGAATGAATGAACGAATGAACGAATAAATAAATATATAAATAAACTAATTAATTGACTAATAATTAATAGATAAATACAAATTCGCACATACACACGTGGTAAATGAAAAAATAATCGCAGTACGTCACCAAGTCCAAGAAGCTTTCTCTCTCTCTCTCTCTCTCTCTCTCAAATCTGAACCAACCACGACCTCTTTCTCTCTCAAGAGAGCGAGAGAGAGGTCTCTTACATTCACTTGGAGGAAAAGGGACCCCATCCTTTGTTATGGTCAGGAATTCTCGCGGAAGTGTCCAGGTGCCAAGGTTTCCCTTTTGGGAATCACATCTGCAGGACAGATGATTTCGAGATGTCTTCCTTTGGGGCCGAGATTGTAAAGCCACCATTGCAATTCTCTCTCTCTCTCTTCTCTCTCTCTCTCTCTCTCCTCTCTCTCTCTCTCTCTCCGGGTCTGGGCAAGATAAAGACGAAAGCTCTCTGTCTCACCCACACTGACAGTTTCCGTTTGAGAGTCAACTCGGAGAAAAGATTTTTACCTTTGGAATATGAATACAGAATTAAGGGCACAGGCCAAGCGCTGGGACATTTGAAGTCATTCAGCGCTGAAACGGAATTTGACAGTAAAAAGGCGTGGAAGGTGTAACAGGAGGAAAACCTCAAAGCAGTTGCATTATGAAACAAATGTTAGGTAGAGAGTGGAAAGTCAGATGGGATAGAGAATATGAAAGGAGGTCCTGTAAAAGTAATGAAAGGGGTTACAGCTAGGGGCCGAAGGGACGCTGCAAAGAACCTTAATACCTACAGTGCACCGGATGGGGTGCACTGACAGCAATATAGCCCCCTACGGGAGAATAGTGTTCCAGCAACGTAAGCCTCTGTAAAATGCGTATAAATACACATGCCTGATCATTCAAATTGAAATATATAAATGTGAGACTATATAAATGTTAATTTCACGTGTATGGGTTTTATTTTATAATCTCTTATCATTATTTATCACTTTTCCTGTTAACCCCCCTCTCTCTCTCTCTCTCTCTCTCTCTCTCTCTCTCTCTCTCTCTCTCTCTCTCTTCATAGATAGTCTGCTGACTGCTGAGAGAAAGCCAAGAGTAACAGGTAAGTAAGTCCGACAGACAGGTGAGAGAAGAGGTAGTACCTGGGAAAGGAAAAATACCGAGGAGGACGGACGTCCTTCCTTGATACCTTTCCTTCCGCCTGTCACTTACAGGAGGAGGAGGAGGAGGAGGAGGAGGAGGAGGAGGAGGAGGAGGAGGAGGAGGAGGAGGAATCGACAGCGGCTGAGAGATGGAAGGGTTAACAGCCTCTGCCTCGGAAGAACTTCAACCACAAGACATCCTCAGCCAACGCGAGCGGATTTTTTCTTCTTCTTTCTTTAGAGAGAGAGAGAGAGAGAGAGAGAGAGAGAGAGAGAGAGAGAGAGAGAGAGAGAGACTTCTATTACATAGGAGTCTCTTTAGTTCTGTTTATATCATCTTTCACCTTTCTCCATTTTTTTAAATTAATTATTGGGGCAAATGGCCCCTTTTACCTAATTATGATATCAATTTCTAATTAAATATGTCAATAAAATTATTAATCTTTCCAAGGTTCCTTGAGACTTAAGATTATTTTCTCTCCTCCTCCTCCTCTTCTTGTTGCCTCAACCTGCTATATATCTCTCTCCCTCTCTCTTTCTCCTCCTCTTCCGGTCTCCATTCTCTCTCTCTCTCTCTCTCTCTCTCTCTCTCTCTCTCTCTCTTCTTCTTCTTTCTTCTTCTTCTTGTTCTCTCTCTCTCTCTCTCTCTCTTCTCCTTCTTCTTCTTCTTCCGGTCTCCATTCACACACACACTCTCTCTCTAACCTCTTCTTCCGGTCTCCATTCATGTTGTTGCCTTAACTCTCTCTCTCTCTCTCTCTCTCTCTCTCTCTCTCTCTCTCTCTCTCTCTCCGGACGACCGCCGGTATCCACCGCCCGTTTCCGCCACATTATATCCCCAAACTCGATGCGTCCCGAAGTTAGCCGACCCTGAACTTTCTCGTGAGCGCGCGCGCGCTTGCGATCGCTGTGCGTGTGTCTGACGAAGGAAGGAATGCCTCTAGCGAAGTCCCTTCCTTCCCCGATAGTCGCACAGGGATGGGATAGTCGCCAAGGAACTGGATAGTCGGCGAGATAGCACATAAAATACATTATGTTTTATGTATTTTATTTTATGTATTGTATTTTATGTATTTTATTTTATTTCAATGTATAGTAATGGGAGAGCCCCGAATATGTTTAATATCAAACTGGATAATCTTCAATATATTTACAGTATGTGGAATAGTTATCATTAATAATACATACAAATACATACATACATACATACATACATACATACACTCGCACGCACACACACACATACACACACACATATATGTATAGTATGTATGTATGTATGTATGTATGTATATGTATATATATATATATATATCTATATATAATAGTATATAATATAGTATATATATATAGTGTATATAATATATATTGTACCTGGAATAGTCACAATTTACTATTCATGGAATAGCCAAAAGTATATTAGGTGTAAAATACGTTAGCTGTAAGTATTCCCAATACATAAAATAATGGTGGCGAATACATTTACATTACGGTGTAATAGTGCAACAATTCGACAAATCATCGAATAACAACGAATATATTTATCGCAAAAAGGAATGGTCATATATATATATATTTGACGTACAAAGAAGGAGAAAATGATTTACAGTAAAATAGATTTACCACATATATTTATAATGTATATAAAGGAATACTCTCGAAAAAATTTACTGCGCAATATAATAATGAATATATTCAGTGCATAACAGCACTTTCACCATTCACGTATCATCGATGTTTGAAAGCCAGAAAAACTTACACATAATTAAAGAATTGGCCGATAATAAAGTATGATAATAGAATATACGAAGTAAAACTGTTAAAATGAAATAAATTGGGAAATCTTACAGCACCTGAACAGCTGAATTTCTCCCGGTATAACAGATTTACAATTCAATTAACGTATTTCGCAAACAAACTAACAAAGAAATGAATAACTAATCTTTG
>NC_087218.1:54214457-54259457 GCF_015104395.2 Macrobrachium nipponense | reverse complement strand
ACCCTATTTCGCTCAATTATTATTATTATTTTTTTTTTTTTTGCCTATCACAGTCCTCCAATTCGACTGGATGGTATTTCTTATTTTTTTTTTTATTATTATTGTCTATCACAGCCCTCCCATTCGACTGGGTGGTATTTATAGTGTGGGGTTCCGGGTTGCATCCTGCCTCCTTAGGAGTCCATCACTTTTCTTACTATGTGCGCCGTTTCTTGGATCACACTCTTCTGCATGAGTCCTGGAGCTACTTCAGTCTCTAGTTTTTCCAGATTCCTTTTCAGGGATCTTGGGATCGTGCCTAGTGTCCCTATGATTATGGGTACAATTTCTACTGGCATATCCCATATCCTTCTTATTTATATTTTCTGGTCTTGATACTTATCCATTATTATTATTATTATTATTATTATTATTATTATTATTATTATTATTATTATTTTTATTATTATTCAGAAGATGAACCATATTCATTTGGAACAAGTCCACTAAAGGAGAACTGACTTGAAATTCAAGTTTCCAAAGAATATTATGGTATTAATTAGGAGGAAGAAGTGAGAAGGGGTAAAGGGAAATGCGTGAAGAAGAAACTCACCTAATAAAAAAAAAAAAATTAATAACTGGATAAAAAAGAAGTATTATCACCAGCCATCAAAAGATGGCAGCACTGACTTAAAAAGCAGGCACATACGACCCCTGTGCCAATTCAAGAAATCAAATACCTCGTAAAAAAAAAAAAAAAAAAAAAAAAAAGATAACACGATCCTCTCTGGGTCATTAGCAAGTCTCTCTCACACTTGGTTAACAAAGTGGCTGCTGGAGGAAAAACACCTGAGAAGTGTGTCATTTCGGTCAATGGTTTCATCTACCTGACTGGCAACGGCGGCGGCGGCATCCAGAAAACTCTTATACGCTGGCGATGACCTTAATCTCGTGAGATGCTAGAGGAGGAGGAGGAGGAGGAGGAGAAAGGAGGAGAAAAGATAAAGAGGAGGAGGATGGAAGAAGAGGGGAGAAAGGAGGAGAAAGAAGAGGGGAGAGGAGAGGAGGAAGAGGAGAGGGGAGGAGAGAGGAGGAGGAGGAGAGGAGGAGGAGAGGAGGAGGAGGAGGAGGAGGAAGAGGAGAGAGAGGAGAGGAGAGGTGGAGAGAGGAGGAGGAGAGAGAGAGAGGAAAAGATGAAGAGGAGGAGGAGAGAAAGAGAGAGGAGGAGAGAGGAGAAAGAGGGGAGAGGAGGAAGAAGAAGAAGAAGAAGAAGAAGAAGAAGAAGAAGAAGAAGAAGAAGAAGAAGAAGAGGAGGAGGAGGGGAGAAAGAAGAAGAAGAAGAAGAAGAGAAGAGAAGAAGAGAGAGAGAAGAAGAAGAAGAAGAAGAAGAAGAAGAAGAAGAGGAGGAGGAGGGGAGAAAGAACAAGAAGAAGAAGAAGAAGAAGAAGAAGAGAGGAGGAGGAGGAGGAAACTGAAGCACGTTCCACCGTCTCCTTGTAAATGAATGATCTCGATTAAGTCATCAACGTTTTCCGGTTCATATAAAACCAGTACAATCAGACACAATCGACGATTATTGCTCCCAAGAAACATACCTAAAAGCATGCTACGTACTTAAAGAAAAGACAAGAATGAAGCAAACTGTAGCCACCCAATGGAACCTAGAAACAAGACTTGGGAAAGTGATCCCCATTTGAAACGCAAGTAAAATAAGTCATTCGAGAGAAACGAGACCAGAAAAGTGGATTCATTTTCAAGGTTCAGTGGAAGCAAGGTTAAGGGATCGTGTTTGTAATGCTGCTTATAGGGGCATGTGTTGGTACTAGTATTTTCAAAGGGGAGCGTTTGTAATTCAAATGGGAGTGTTTGTAATACTACTTTTAAGAGTCTGTGTCTGTACTACTATTTTCAAAGGACTGTTTGTAATACTACTTTGAAGCGTCTGTACAACTATTTTGAAAAGTGTGTTTGTAATACTACTTTTATGGGTATGTGTCTGTAATACTATTTTCAAAGGGGTGTACTGGTGATGCTAATCCCAAGGGAACGTGTACGTGATGCTACTTTTTTAAGGGGACGTGCTTGCGATGCTAATTCTCAGAAGACGTGATTATGATGCTACTTTTCAGTCGTCGTGTTCTTGAAGTTACTTTTTATGGGGACGTGTTTGAGACACTACTTTTGAAGGGAGGTGTCTGTGTAGCCGCTTTCACGACGCCACGTTTAAAGATAGCGTGTTTGCAATGTTAATTCGAAGATTAAACTGTTGTAAATTAAAAGTCCACTATTATATCAATAAAGTGTATTATTTGTAAAAGGTAAAAAGCAAAGACTGTCCAACACACGAACAGTGTTCAACCTCAGTGTTTACTTTACTGTAAACACTCAAGTGGTCTTTGTTTTCTTATCTTTTACAAATATACAGTTTATTGATATACTGCAGATTTTTTAATCTACAACAATTCAATCACGACACTGTGAATTTCTCAGCATCTTTTGAAATATTGAACTTACTATAATGCAACACACGAAAACAAAAGAGCTCATTTTTTCCAAAACAATGACCTCGTTACTAAAGACACACCTCCTCTACAATGAATGACATGTGACACGTTTCATTCCTGTCAGCAACTACCGTGACAATTCTAAATCTCATTCTGACAGTTTCAGTTACAGCTACAGACATTTCAATAAACAATGGCATCAAGTCATCAATCAGAATTCAGTACACCAGCCCACCAGCTAATTGTAACCAAGTATCTGTGTGTGTGTCTCGTATCTTAATTCATTCACATTTTGAAATTCTCAGAAGGTAACCCCCAGAATGCATTTGTATAACCCTGATGATGATGATGATGATGATGATGATGATGATGATGATGATGATAAGTATTATTGATACTATTACTATTTTTATCATTACCATCATTACCATTTGAGAGAGAGAGAGAGAGAGAGAGAGAGAGAGAGAGAGAGTGAGAGAGAGAGAGAGAGAGAGAGCAGTACTTGTCATTTATTTTCTGGTATGATATCGAATTTTTTTTCTCGGGTAGATATTTTAAATAATAATAATAATAATAATAATAATAATAATAATAATAATAATAATAATAATAATTAATTAATATTATTATTATTATTATTATTATTATTATTATTATTATTATGTAAAATATTTACCCGAGAAAAAATAAACAAAAATGGTTCGATGTACCAGAAAATAAAAGACAAGTACTGCTCTCTCTCTCTCTCTCTCTCTCACCCAAGGACCTTCTCCCCTCGTTATATGGCGAAAAATAAAACCCTAACAAGATCATAGCCTTTCTTTTATCTGCTGCCCTTTGAGGGGACCTGGACCATTTTTGGAGGCCTTGGAGGCCACTTTTCGGGTGCCGCCATAAATAAAACCAAAAATAAATAAATAAATAAAAGTAATATACGAAAAGCTGCCACCTTCTTTTGTTTCTTTCGTGCGCGATATTTTCTCGTTGATCTTTTGTAATTTAAGACAACGAGAATGAATTTTCAAAGGATTAGGTGAATCAG
Source organism: Macrobrachium nipponense (assembly GCF_015104395.2). NCBI lineage: Eukaryota > Metazoa > Arthropoda > Malacostraca > Decapoda > Palaemonidae > Macrobrachium > Macrobrachium nipponense. The sequence continues at coordinate 54,255,932 of NC_087218.1, read as the reverse complement.
TCAGTTATGCCTCGAACGCATTCTTCGATATATAGGCTTATCCTGCAACATCTTTAATAAAAATGGAAAACAGAATCCCGCAGAGAATTCTAAACCTCGACAAAAGAGCAGGGGAAAATTGGGTCAAGTCGTTGCATGACATACTATTAGACGAGGCCCAAATCAAGTGTCAAGAAAAAAGTAAACAAAACAGTTGTGACATCTAGCGGCGGTGAGATGCACTAAAATCAGGAATGACGATGGAACGCGAGACGTCCAATCACACCTTGTTTCAGGAGTGAATTCTGCAATTCGTCGTCGGTTCCAAGGCCAAACCTAGAGCCATTCCCACGACCCGCAGACCACCCACGGTGCCATCCCAAAACCAAGACGATCTAGTTAAAATTTAACTCGTTCTTGAACAAAAATTCGTTTAGGAAGACTAAAATTGGACAAGCGATTGTTCCCTTGTATTTGAATCTTTAAAGGAATTATCATGCGTATTCGTACTGCGCATGTTTCTTTTCTCTTGTTGTGGGCATTGCCATTTTCGTTATCCTCATTCTACCCTTAAATGAACCAATGCCCATTTAGACCAACCCTGTCAGAAATGAGTATAGTGTCGCCACTGTACAAATTCGTCTGAAGTGTCCGTTCTTTAATAAAAAAGTTAAGTATATCTTAGTTTTACCAGACCATTGAGATGATTAACAGCTCTCCTAGGGCTAGCCCGAAGAATTAGATATGTTTTCACGTGGCTAGGAACCGATTGGTTACCTAGCAACGGGACCTACAGTTTATTGTGGAATCCGAACCACATTAAATCGAAAAATTAATTTCTATCGCCAAAAATAAATTCCTCTGATTCCGCGTTGGTCGAGCCCAGAATCGAACCTCGGACCACCAGATTGGTAGGCGAGTGCGAAAACCATTCATCCAACGAGGAACTCTGTTCTCTAATGCAAATTACAGAACTGTATATCAGTGCATTCTCCTGTCTGTATCTTAATATAATTATTATTGATTAATATTATTCGGAAGATGAGCCCTATTCACATACGCAACAAGCCCACCAAAGGAGCCACTACTGACTTGAAATTGAAGCTTCCAAAGAATATTAAGGTGTTCACTGATTCGAAAGATTAAACAGCAGGTAAAGGGATATACAGAAAGAGGAGATCTGTTATTACAAAAACAGATAAATTAACAAACAAATAAATAAATAATTTCAGTAAACTATGAAAATACAAGTTGAACTGTATTAGGGTAGTAATGCAGTGCATCTTCGCTTGAACGTCCGTAGTTCAATTCCACATCATCTGGGAAGCTGTTATTATATGTCATATGAGAAGTCAAAGGCGTAGAATCATATAGCTACGGGCAAAAATACATTGCAAACAACACACCTGTAGCAGATACAATAGTTCGAGTAAAGTAATTCCATGACTAGAAAATATATCACCACAGCACTTGTAAATACTGGGTTAAGACTACAACACTCACATGGTTAAAAAGGAGAAAATCATAGAAATATCCAAGTCGCCTGTCGTGGGTCGCAGTCAAGGTGGAGTAAGGCTTGTGGTCGGTAATATCATTCCGAAAGGTTTGGTGAAAAGCGGACGGTTTAATGCCCTTTGTAGCTCCCTCTTTCTCTCTCTCTCTCTCACGTGAGTGTTGCGTCTTGAGAGAGAGAGAGAGAGAGAGAGAGAGAGAGAGAGAGAGAGAGAGAGAGAGAGAGAGAGAGAGAAACCATAAAACAAGACGCGTAACTATCTGCCTGCGTAATTACATCCCTTGGTCCTGACAGTGACGTGTCACGGACAAGGGTCAGACGTAGCAATTTGCAAGATTGGTAACCCCTTCCTGCCCCTCCCCTCCACCACCCCTATCCACCTCTCTCTCTCTCTCTCTCTCTCTCTCTCTCTCTCTCTCTCTCTCTCTCTGACTTCATTACATCGGACAGAACTGTTGGACACAAATGAAAGAGTTCCCAAGAAATGATTGCATCATAAGGAGAGAGAGAGAGAGAGAGAGAGAGAGAGAGAGAGAGAGAGAGATGAGGGGAGAGAGAGAGAGAGAGAGAGAGAGGGGGGGGGGGTTGCAGACAATGAACAGCTTCATGGATTCCCTCGGTTAAAATGGGAATCTTGTCACGGTCTATTTTGGTGAGGTGGAATCCAATCTACTTGAGAGAAATGGAAAGAGAGAATTATTAGTAATGTAAGAATATTCATATAAATTCTGGTACTCTTCTTATTGCTTTTACGAATACGACAGAAAGACGCAGAATGACAATCAGTAATCCTCTGAGTTCTTGGGAACGTCACAGATGAATAACCGGATGTAATACACACACACAAACACACACACACACACGTATATACAAAAAACCTACACACAATTAGTGTGAAAGAAATGTTGAAGGAAATAACTGTACGTTTCTTATTGCATTATAGGAAATTAAATCACTGAATTTTTAAGATTGTTAAAAATGAATAACCCGATATAATACGCACATACATACACATATACGCACACACACACAGACACACAGACACACACACACACATATATATATATATATATATATATATATATATATATATATATATATATATATAAACCATCTGTGTATAATACAACTATATACATATAATATATATATATATATATATATATATATATATATATACATATATATATATATATATATATATATATATATAGAGAGAGAGAGAGAGAGAGAGAGAGAGAGAGAGAGAGAGAGAGAGAAACTACTAATTTCTAAATATTACAAAAAAGTATTGCTGAGGAATGTAAATAAAAACAATCGTCATAATTTTTCACATGTTATTGAAGAGCGTAAATCCTCTGGTTGCATGAGGGCCGAGAAGCCTTTAGGACCACTTCTCTTCACGTTGGCAGCTGCATCTCATGGTTGAGAGGAGAGAGAGAGAGAGAGAGAGAGAGGAGAGGGGGGGGGGCAGAGGACAGGCCTGCCTGTATGGAGAGAATTATTCATTCAGTAATGATATAATGGTACACATTTTTGACAGCTCACTCATCACTCACGGCTCTCTCTCTCTCTCTCTCAATACCTCTAGAAATGATCCACCACAGTCAACTATCGACCGGGATCGAACGACGGTTCTTTGGCTGAGAGAGGAGAGAGAGAGAGAGAGAGAGAGAGAGAGAGAGAGGCCTCTACGTCTTCCTAGTAACATAATCATGCACACTGTTGCCCGCTTTTTAAGATTGATTGATAGATCTAAACTTCGCTGGCGTCGAGTCCCAGGATAAGCGAGGACGTCATAATTGCTCGTTTGTCTTAATTCATCAGAACCATTTCTCAAACAAGTACAAAAATGCGCCCAAATTTCTCGGGCGCAATCGAGTTTTCTGTACAGCTTATCAAGGTCCAGAATACCTCTAGAACTTGCAGCTTATGATGCTATACGAGATTCTCACCCACGGCCTACGAAACTCTAAGTCGAGGCCCATGAAAATTACGGCTACAGCCTGCTGGTGGCCTGTGCTGTTGGCACCTATAACGGTGCCATGGCTAACTTTAATCTTAAATATGCTCAAAACTACTAATGCTAGAAGGCTGCAATTTAGTACGTTTGATGACTGGAGGGTGGATGACCAACATCCCAATTTGCAACCCTCTAGCCTAAGTAGGGCTGTGGCTGAAGGTTTCATGGGCGGACGGACTTACAAAAAGTCATCTACTTTTGACATCTCGTCTTTTGTTCGACAATGAAAAGGATGTGGCAGAAACTATTGTCTTTTTCTTTCCTCTGCAGCCGCCCCCTCCTCCCCCTTACCAAATGGGGGGGGGGGGATCACTCTTGAATAAAAAAAATGAAAACAATAGCTGGAATTACCATAACGTAACCTTGTGCCCGTTGGCGGTGACGTAACGAAACGAAATAAAACAAAACACTACGGAGTAACATTGTCACACAGGAAGGACATTAGTTGAACGTCGACATTCTTGAATAAAATATAAGCAAAGAATAAAGTAAAGAATGTCTTGCACATAAAGAATATCAAGAATGCAAAATATAGAGAAAATTTTCCTCAGAACATGTGAACCCCTTTTTAGACCAAACATATGTTACGCAAACATGTTGACTGCGCACGTTTGTTCATTATGCGTGCGTTAATTATGTTCGAGAGGATATTCAGGGCTATAGAACAAGGGAATGATTTTATGCAATCGCGAGTTAAGTTATTATTATTATTATCCTTATAATTATTATTATTAATATCATTAAATATAGTCTCTCAAAGCCTCAATGTATAATACTGTTTTGAGAGAGAGAGAGAGAAAGCGCGCACGCGTTACGAATGTATACTGGAAAACCTAAACATTTCTCAGACGTTTTACGCAAATCATGCTGATAATTTACTAATATACACCCAAATTAGTGATTAATACACAGAACATAAGAAGAATATCTTAGAACGACAAAATCACGGAAAAGATAAACGCGCAAAATAAATCATTCATTTTTTCTGGCAACCCCTGGCAACTACCGATCTCCATCTTGCTTGCACATGCGCACTAAAGACCTCCCGCGTGATGGTGGTCACTGGTTTGAAATAGGAACAATAACAACTATTCGACTTCTAGAGGCGAACGCATTCCCCATGCGCCATGAGCTTACATTTCTCGGTGGAGCCATCAAACATGAGATCATGGGTTAGTGACTAATGCAGTACGGGGTCAATTAACTCCCTCTTCCTGCTCGAACAATTACCCGGAGATAGTTGGCGCGCGCTTGTAGAATGCATGCGCAGAACGCATGCGCAGTACGCATGGGTCTAGGCCTGACATGCTAAACATCAGCAGTGATGGATATCCTCACAGAAATCAAGGCCATATTATACCAATTATTCTGGATCAAAGATGCAAAACATTACTTTTCTAAAACCTTTCTCCTTGTGATTTAATAGTTTACTTATATTTTTTCTATTTACTTATTTGTTAATTAATCTATGTTTTTTTTTTTTACTTTCTAATAACTGATGTCTTCTTTCTGTATTTCCTATTGCCTTCTTTTACTTCTTTCAGACGAACATCCTTTGCTTTGGAAGCTTCAAGTTCAAGTCGATGGTCTCTTTGAGTTCGTTCCATACGGATAGCGTTCATCAATTGTTTGTTTGTTTTTGAATGGTGTTTTTACGTTGCATGGAACCAGTGGTTATTCAGCAACGGGACCAACGGCTTTACGTGACTTCCGAACCACGTCGAGAGTGAACTTCTATCACCAGAAATACACATCTCTCACTCCTCAGTGGAATGGCCGAGAATCGAACCCGCGACCACCGAGGTGAGAAGCAAACACCAAACCAACCACGCCACTGAGGCGCTTGTGTTCATCAATTGAATAATAATAATAATAATGAACCAAACAAACATTTCTTTCAGTTTTCTTCTGAAAATGGAAAAAGAGACCCACAAAATTTACTGTGTATAACTGGTTTCCTTATAAGTATTTACATAGTATTTTACTTAAAATACTATGTAAACACTTACAAGTAAAGAAGTTATACTCGGTAATCTTGTGGATTTCTTTTTCGATAATAATAATAATGATGATGATGATGAGGATATGACCTTCCTCTGTTCCCAATTTCCTTTTTCAGATTATGGTATCGAATATATCACCTCTTAAGGCTCTCTTTGATTCTCCACGACTCATCCACTTCGTAAAACACTTCACCATAAATCAACCACTTCAAAGAAATTCTAATATTTATTTTAAATCCCCGACGACTCTGTGATTCGAGAGATTATTTCCAGAGAGATTATTTCCAGCGTAACATCTTTCCAGGACCCGCTATGACGGGTCGGCCAGACCAGAGTCAAAGTAATAAGGTCTGCTCACGAGGCGGTACTAAAACCTATCCCCGCCCGCCCCTTGTGAAACGTCATCAGTTACAAAAGGACCATATCTTTATGAAACTATATTTACGATAACATTTTCATATAACTATTTTTGAGGTGGCGCTTTTTTATATGAATTTTCCTTTTATTGCATGTTGCCGTATATATACCAAGTTAAAGTACAAAGAATGCTCTTTCAAATGATGTAGAACACATTACAATTACGGTTACTTTCAAACCCACAAGCGCGCACAGAAAAAATTATCTACGCACAAAAATGTGCAATTACTTCATCTGTCAACCTACATACATTTACGTTTCGTAGCGTAACTGACTTAGGGATGATAATAGAAAGAAACTGAAAAATGGATTAGAAAGCTGATAAAATTTACTATATAATGCATAAATCAAATTGATAGGTGTTCTCAGAAATTTTCGAGGAATTCTAGGTCAAAGACGGACCAAAATTTTTAAATTTTATGTAAATATTTACCACATTTTTCTTACATAATTTTTCATCTTATTACATTTTGCCATATACCATGTAAAAGTACAAAGAATGCCCTTTCAATTGGTATATGACACATTATAATTACAATTACTTTCAAACCCATAATCACGCACAGAAAATATCATCTACGCACGCAAAAATTATAAAAAATTAAGCGTTCGTGGAGATCTGAAATCTAGCCCCCCCCCTTCTGAAACGTCATCAGATACATCCATCCAGACTGACGAATAACGTTATCTTTGTACTTTTTTTTCGAAAATATTATAATTGTTTGAGGTTTGCATAATTAATACCTTTATGTATACAGTTTGTGTTATATGTAAACTTATGTGTTCGGAAGTATATTTATGAGATATGAAGTGCTAATGAGAAATTTGCTGGATATGTGTTTCCTGTATCATTTTCTTCATCATTTATTCCTTTGATACCTTGTATCGTATATGATGTAATTCTTATACTTTTGATATTGTTTTCTTTATTTAGGTCAAGTCGTGGAAATCCAACTGCCATTTTTTACACAGCCTGTATCCACATTTTCTTTGTATTTATTGCATAACAATAAGTATTCTTAAGAAGATTTGGAAAATAAAATTAATCTATCATTCTAACCTTCAGCATAAAAAAAAAGTTGCTTTTCAAAGTGAGGTATGAACACAGTGACAGAACTAAATACATTTCTTAAGAATCATTTAAAATCTTGATAATATTACCACCTGAGAGAGAGAGAGAGAGAGAGAGAGAGAGAGAGAGAGAGAGAGAGAGAGAGAGAGAGAGAGTTGTCATGTTATAAAAAATGGATTTGAAGAGACTACAGCAAACCAGTATATAGGTAAATAAATAAATAAGTAAAGAATAAATATATGAAGAAAGCTGGAGTAGCTGTGTGTGTTCAAACTGGTATATTTTATCTGCAATAAAACAAGGCTTGTGACTAAATGAGAGAAAGGGTATTAAAAAGCATCAAGCATGTGACCTCTTTACAGATTTTATCAAGATTTTATCAAAAACACCATGCGAAATGGATGAAATGTATAAAAACTAAAGGTTCTTTAAGTAATTCAATGGAGAAGCACCGAAGTGTTACTCTTGTGACGTCACAGTATTAGCTCCGCCCCCAATGCCGAGTTGAGCAGACCCTATATACTTTGACTGGGTATTAAAAAACATCAAACATGTGACCTCTTTACAGATTCTGTCAAAATTTTATAAAAAAAAAAAAAAAAAAAAAAAAAAAAAACATGCGATGTGGATTGAATGTATAAAAACTAAAGGTTCTTTAAGTAATTCAATGGAGACGCACGGGCAGTGTTACTCTTCTGACGTCACAGTATTAGCTCCGCCCCCACTGCCGAGTTGAGCAGACCCTATTATTTGACTCTAGGCCAGACGACATTAACGACGAATTCGCTTGAGTTGACCGCATGAAAGTGATCAGTATAGCCTTGGCCTGCCACCTTGGTGGCTGCGAGTTCGATTCTCGGGCATTCCACTGAGGTGTGAGAGATGTGTATTTCTGGTGATAGTTCAATCACGACGTGGTTCAAAAGTCACGTAAAGCCGTTGGTCCTGTTGCTGAATAACCATTGGTTCTATGCAACATAAAAACGCCATATAAACAAAATGACATAAGCTACAGAGGACGGCTAAATATTTAGTACCATTGTAAATATATATATAATTTTACTTCAGGACAAATTTGTTTTTCCATTTTTTGAATGTATGGGGTATTCTGAATAACTTTCGTTGCAGTTTATGTCAAGATATTGTTTGTAACAACACAAAATATAGCTCTTACCCTCGCTTTCAATAGAAAGATTAACTTCATTAACAGTTGTGACGTCAGAGAACTGATACAAAACTGAAACAATTAATAACAATTGATGCAGAGACGAAAGATAGTCGAAGGTTCTGTTGTATCGAAGAGCCCATGTGACGTCACTCTGGCCGACCTGTTTTCATGGGTCCTGCATCTTTTAGGCCTTGTCTTTGTTCTACGTCATTCACCAGCTACATAAGACCCCCTGACAGAAGCCAGCCTTTTCAAATGAATTCTAATTGCTATAATTCTACATCATTCACCAGCTACATAGGACCCCTGACAGAAGCCAGCCTTTTCAAATGAATTCTAATCGCTATAATTCTCCGTCATTCACCAGCTACACGGGACTCTCCGACAGACATCACCCTCTTCAGAGGAACCCTAATGTCTACAATTCAAAACAGAAAGTAAGGAATGCTCATTCGAATAGTTCGAAGTCCACAGCGACTGAATTCAACCACACCAAATGGGATATTAGGGACATAAGGCATTTTGCCAAAAGGTTTTGACTCTTAATTAGAATCAAGAGATCGAGCAAAGCACAACTGCGGCCAGCATTATTTACTGACATCTTTATCTATTCATTTATTTATTTGTTCGTTCATTTTTCTTCTCTATAAACTGGTCTCTTATTTCTGTATATCTCCTGTTGCCTTCTGTTACTTCTTTCTAATGAACACCATATTATTCTTTGGAAGCTTGAATATAAAGTCTATGGCCGCTGTGGGCTTGTTCTATATGAATACGGGTTCATCTTTTCAACATCAACAACAACAACAATAATAATAATAATAATAATAATAATAATAATAATAATAATAACTTCTTTCAAATGAACGCCATATTCTTTGGCAGTTTGAATTTCAAGACTATGGCCCCTGTAGTGGGCGAGTTTCATACGAATGGGGTTCACGCTCTGTAAATAATAATAATAAAATAATAATAATAATAATAATAATAATAATAATATAATAATAATAATAATAAGATGATGATGCAACGACACCAAATGGTTTACTAGAGACACAAGAGCATTTGCCAATGGAATAATAAAACTCTTTGATCAGCATCTTTCAATTCAACCCAGGAGAATGAATGAATAATGAATCATTATCTGGCGTCGTGACTACTCAACCGGGGAGAGAGAGGTCGTACTCACGTGCGTGGAGGACATCGAAAGCTGCGATATCCCCGGAGGGGGGAACATCGTGAACTCCTCCTGAGGGCCATGCTGGTTGATGGTGCTGGTGCTGCCGCCGGCCACACGGGAAGACACCGAATCTAATTCCTGGAAAGGAGAAGAAAACAATTCTGAGTACTCAATTCTAGTCATTCCCGAACTCTATTCCAAAATCCTAATTCCAAAATTCTAAATTCTAGTCGTTGGCGAGCTCTAATTTCCGAACTCTTATTCCCAAATCCTAATTCCCAAATTCTAAGTTGAGCTGAATATAGAATCTACGCCGAAGGTCAAGCACTGGGACCTATGAGGTCATTCGGCGCTGAAATGGAAACTGACAGTAAAAAAAAAGGTTTGAAAGGTGTAACAGGAGGAAAACCTCAAAGCAGTTGCGCTATGAATCTAGGAGAGGGTGGAAAGTAAGGTGGAGAAAGAGAATATGAAAGGAGGTACAGTAAAAGGAACGAGAGTGGTTGCAGCTGGGGGCTGAATGCACGCTGCAAAGAACCTTATATAATGCCTAAAGTGCACCAGGTGAGGTCCACTGAAAAGAGGGAGTTAGAGCGGTTGGACAGCAAGATAAAAAGATCCAGTAAATAAAGGAGATGAAGTACATGGATCTAATGTAGGAACTGGGAGAAAATTACATAGTTGGACTAAAAAGTAAAAGTTAGAAAGGTTGGATAGCAAAGTAGTCAAGTAAAAGGCTAAATAAGTGGATGCAGCAGCAAGGGGCCGAGGGGGCACTACAAACACCCTTTAGTAATTGTCTACAGTGCGCCACGTGAGGCGTAATGACGGCGTTACCCCCTCTACATGGATTAGAAAAATGATAAGACAAAATACATTTTTATATGAAAAACATTTTCCACCTGAATATTTTAATTAAGTCTGCTCTCTCTCTCTCTCTCTCTCTCTCTCTCTCTCTCTCTCTCTCTCGTCTCTCTCTCTCTCATCTCTCTCTCTCCTATATATATATATATAGATATATATATATATATATAATATATATATATATATATATAATATATATCCATAGATAATAAAATATTGATCAGCAATATTTAAAAAAATAAATAAATTTCTGAAAACTCTGACAAAACAGCATCGGATACAGCCAATGTAATCCCCCAAATAGACGTATCAGTAACTTTGTCCAACATCTGAAGTTTCTGCGTGATCTATTTTTTTTTTTCTCGTTTCTTTTTTTCAAATCACTGCATTGAAATGGCAGACAGCAGCAGACCTTCATTTGCTGTGACGCAACAACTCTGGCATTGTGTGGAGCCAACCGGATGCAAACAGAAATAGCAGTTGCCAAGTTATTGTCCCGAAATGATGCGGGAATTGCGACTTACCAACATTGGCATAGCCAAACTGAATGTCAGAACTTGATATTAAGTGGATTGGAGAAATAAATCCATGGTTACGTGTGGGAATTTTAACTCTCTACAGAGGAGCATTCAGGAATCTGTTCCAAAAGGAGGATCCAATAGATTCCAGAAAGCTCTCGGTACAGATTTTATTTTCAAACGTACTGAACCGCTGGTATGGTGGCTACTGTCGTTACATGCCACTTGGATGTCGGGGATTCGCGCCTCACCCCAGGGCGATGAGAAATCGCTGGCTCTGTATCATGATCAGTTACTGCTGCAGTGTTGGGGGATGGGGGGTCTTTAGCGGTGGGAGGTTGAATCCAATGTACTTTGGAAGCTTGAATTTTAAATCAGTGGCCCCTTTGGTGGGCTTGTTCCATGTGAACAGGTTTCATCTACCGAAATAATAACAATAATAATTATTGTTATTATTATTATTACTATTCTTGACATTTGGGTGAAGCCTTGGTTACAATAAACTACTTTTTATTGGAGAAACAAATCAACAGTTATTTATTATAATAATAATAATAATAATAATAATAATAATAATAATAATAATTATTATTATTATTATTAATATTATTAATATTATTAATATTATTATTATTATTATTATTATTATTATTATTATTATTATTAGCATTAATATTATTATTTTAGCTGCCAAGCACTGGAGCACTTTCGGCCATTCAGCACTTAAGGCGTGAACATAGGGAGTTGGAGAGGTTGGACAGCGAGATGACGATATCCAAAAAATAAACGAGGTGTAAAACACAGTTACCCCAAGAAATAACAACAACGGTGCTGCACAGCAAGACTACTTGAAGAGGAGAATCGAGAATGGAGGTAAAGTAAAAGGCTGACAAAAAAGTGGGTACAGCTAGGGGGCAGAAGGGGCGCTGCAAACGCCCTTAGGTAATGCCTACAGTGCATTACGAAAGGTGCACTGACAGTATTAACCACATAAGGGGCCATGCTTTGGCGGTGGAAACAATTAAACTTTATTCATCGGGCTTACTAGCCCAGGAGTATTTTAAATATATTCTAAAGGTCCTTGTAGTTCATTTTCCTAAACAAAAAACTAAATATTAATTATCTAGAACAGTAGACCTGGAATATTAAAAGAAACTTTATGCAATATTAAAATACTAACAAAATATTAAGAAATTAAAAAAATAATCTAAAGGTCCCAGTCGTCAATTTTTCCCAAAAAGAAAATTTACATAATTCTGAGGTCCAATTAACAAATCACCAATCTGGAAGATCCTGTCCAATATATTAAAACTAACAAAATATTAAAAAATAAAAAAAAATTCAAAGGTCCAGTCGTTCATTTTTCCCCAAAAGAAATCGTACTAAAACAAAACTAAAAAATATCAAAATACTCGTACAAACAAAATATTAAAAAATTTAAAAAATTAATCTAAAGGTCCCAGTCGTTCATTATTACCCCCAAAAATTTATATACCCTCTGAGGTCCAATTATCAAATCACCAGTCTAAAAGATCCTGTCCAAAATATTAAAACACTAACAAAATATTAAAAAATAATAAAACTCAAAGGTCCAGTCGTTCATTTTTCCCAAAAAGAAATGTTATATACTTCTGAGGTCCAATTATGAAATCACAATCTAAAAGATCCTCTCTACCTGCAGCATCAACGTTACAGACAGACGCATAAACCTCGAGCGAGAAAATTCTAAAATCCGAACAATTTTGAGGTCACAAAGTAGCAGCGACCCCCTTTTGTCACCTGGTTGAACTGAACAATGCACCAAACAGAGTCAGCTGTGACAAAAGCATTGTCACGGTCGAAATGAACAGCAGCCTTTTCTTCGACTACAGTGTCCTACGCCACAATGAACGTTTTCTGAGCATTTTCTGAACTTTTTAGACATTTTCAGAACATTTCTGAAAACATTTTTAGACATTTTCAGAATATTTTAAAATTTTTAGACATTTTCAGAACATTTTCAGATACTTTCTGAAGTTTTGAAAACATTTTCAGACGTTTTCAAAATATTTTTAATTTTTTTAGACATTTTCAGAACATTTTCTGAAAATGTTTATACATTTTAGAACATTTTCTGAAATTTCAGACATTTTATGAACATTTCTGAAAACTTTTAAATATTTTCAGCATATTTCTGAAAACATTTTAGACATGTTCAGACTTTCTTAAACTTTTTTTTTTACATTTTAAGAACATTTTCTGAAAATTTGTACATTTTTAGAACATTTCAGAATATTTTCTGAAAAATTTTAGACCTTCTAAAAAAAATTTTCAGAGCATTTTCAGTCATTTTCACAACATCTTTAGACATTTTTTCCCTCATGGCAACCCAGGTAACTACTGAGAAAACGTGACTTGGAGAAGGAGGAAAGGCGTTTTTAATATGAGAGTCCAAACACGTATATAAAAATATGGACTTTATCTCATTGAATTATAAAAAAAAAAAAAAAAAAAAAATTAAACAATCACAATAAGCTACGAACTCTTACCAAAATCGAGGGAGTTCAAGTTATATTTTTCCTTTGAGAGAGAGAGAGAGAGTCAACACACATATAACTAATAATGTTGTCATTAAACCATCAAAAATTAAAATAAGCTTCAATCTCTTAAGAGACCTTACAGACCTTATATCTTGTTCGGGTTGCCCCAGGTCACTCAGTGTAAGGCACCTCTAATGCCTATCAGAGAGTTGCTAGTACATCTTCCAGTATACTTTGCATCTTCCAATCTTAGATGGTCTGGGATGCAGCTTAGATATTTGTCGAGCTTATTCTTAAACACATCTACGCTCACTCCTGATATATTCCTCAGATGAGCTGGCAACGCATTGAATAGGCCTTGTGTGCTTTCCTTATTTTTCCTGGTATAGTTTTGGGCACTATTAATCTACCTCTGCTTGCTCTTTCTGATATTTTTAGCTCCATGATGTTTTCGGCAACTCCTTCTATCTGTTTCCATGCCTGAACTATCGTGTAGCGTTCTCTTCTCCTTTCTAGACTATATAATATTAAGGATTGTAGTCTTTCCCAGTAGTCAAGATCCTTAACTTCTTCTATTCTAGCTGTAAAGAACCTTTGTACACTCTCTGTTTGTGCAATATCCTTTTGATAGTGTGGGTACCTATCATATTGCAATATTCAAGTGGACTACGAACATATGTTTTATAAAGCATAATCATGTGTTCAGCTTTTCTTGTTTTGAAGTGCCGTAACAACATTCCCATTTTTGCTTTACATTTTGCTAATAGAATTGCTACTTGATCATTGCATAACATGTTCCTATTCATCATCACACCAAGGTCTATAACTGCTTCCTTATTTGTAATTGTCTCATTATTAGGTCCCCTATATACATATAGCTTTCCTTCTCTGTCTCCATAATTTATTGATTCAAATTTATCAGAGTTAAATACCATCCTATTTACTTCTGCCCAATCATATACTTTATTAAGGTCTCTTTGTAGCGCGTTCCTATCTTCATCACAAGTAATTTTTCTGCTTATTCTTGTGTCATCAGCGAAACTACTCACTACCGAGTCCTTAAAATTACTGTCTATGTCTGCAATCATAATAACAAACAGTAATGCAGCTAACACCGTACCTTGTGGCACACCGGATATTACCTTTAGCTTCATCCGATTTCTCATCGTTTGCAATAACTATCTGTTTTCTGTTGTGTAAAAATTCTTTTAACCATCTTCCTACTTTATCCACTATATTATGTTTTCTAATTTTCTTCGCTAATATATTATGATCTACCTTGTCAAAAGCTTTTGCAAAGTCTAGATAAACCACATCTGTTTCATTTCCGCTTTTCATATTTTTGTATATGTTCTCACGCTGGACTAACAGTTGGGTTTGTGTACTTTTTCCAGGTACAAAACCATGCTGTCTTATATTAAACAAATTATTTTTTATTAAATGTTTCATAATATTTTTCTTCATTACCCTTTCATACACTTTCATAATATGTGATGTTAGACTCACAGGCATATAATTACTTGCCTCTAGTCTTGATCCACTTTTGAAAGTAGGGGTAATATATGCTAATTTGTGCTCATCATAAATCTTGCCTGTATCTACACTTTGTCTTAATAATATTGCAAGTGGCTTTGCGATAGAATGAACTACTTTCTTTAACAAAATAGCAGGGACAACATCAGGTCCTGCTGCAGCTCCATTTTTAATTTCATTAATAGCCTGCACAATATCAGCTTCATTAATATCTATGTCTGCTAAATATTCACTATTTTCATCCCTTACTTCTATATCATTATCTTCATTATCTATTCTAGGGGTGAATTCTCTCTTATATCGTTCTGCCAATATGTTGCATATTTCCTTTTTTTCATTCGTTAATCTCCCTTCAATTCTTAGAGGGCCTATTTCTATTCTTCTTTTATTCATCTTTTTTGCATACGAGTACAATAGTTTGGGGTTTTGCTTGATATTTATTAGGGTTTTTTCTTCCAAGTCCTGTTTTTCATTTTCTTTTGATTGTATAATCCTTTGTTCTGCATTTTCTATCTTACTTTTTACATCGATCACTTTCCATGCATTTTTTTCTTTTGCAAGACCTTTTTTCCACTTTATGATTTTCTGGAACAAGATCCTTCTGTCTCTTGGTATGCATGACTGATGTTTACTTTTCTTCTTCGGTATATATTTATCCACTATTTTCTCTAATATTTTATATAATATCTCCGTATTTACCTTTACATCATCACTTACGAAAATGTTATCCCAATCTTTGTTTAATTCTTCATTTATTTCTGACCATTTTATATTTTTACTGTAGAAGTTGTATTTTCCATCTCCTCCCCACTTTTTCATTTCTTGTTTATCTCTGTTTTCACTTGCTTTGGAATGGACTGTTAATTCTATGACATTATGGTCTGAAATACTCGCATTATAAACTATTATTTCTTTAACATAATTCACCTCGTTCACAAATACTAGGTCTAAAGTATTTTCCTTTCTTGTTGTCAGGTGATTTATTTGTTGAATGTTGTATTCTAGTAGCATATCTAATAGCTTTTCGAATTGCCTCTTATCTTCTGCACTACTATTACTCTCTTTTTTTATATGTATAAGTACAACCACAATCTCCTATTCGTTCTTTCCAGTCTAAAGGAAAGTTAAAGTCTCCAGATAGGAGAATAGTCCAGTCCTTGTGATTTCTACATATATCATGCATTTTTTCTATTATTGTGTCAAACTCTTTAGTATTAGGGGGGTCTATATATTACTATGTTCATTAATTTTTCAGATTCAAATTCTACCGCTTTTAGTTCACATTCTGAGTTACTTTATTTCTCATATATTTTTCCTTGTTTTTTGTCTTTCCCATATATTGCGGTTCCCCCTTGATTCCTTTTTTTTCTATCTGATCTATAAGTTTGGAACCCTTTTATTTGATCGTCATTCCCAGTCTCATGGGAATACCAGGTTTCACTTATATTCATTATATCTATTTTCTTTTCAATTTGGGCTAGTTCTTCTAAGTACTCTATTTTTCTTTTTGAGTTACTCGTAACTAAACCGTGCGCATTCATCATTATGATGGTTTGCGTGTTTTCTCCTTCATTTAATATGGGTAATAATAAGGATTTTCCCACGTCTCTTTCCTGTTCTGTATGTTGTTCTTTTCTTCATTTCCAGAAATTCTGACATTAAAAAATCCAACTTTTCCATAATATTTGATCTTCCTTCATCATAATTATTCATTTTGTGTCTGAATCTGCAATTTTCTCCGTATCTGCAATATCCTCTTGCATCGAAAATACAGTATTTATCTCGAGATGTATCTTGGAGCTGATGCTTGGAAATTCTTTGCTGACACTCCATATCGCGGTGATGGATGGTTTTTTTCCTTCACCTCATATTCTTTGTTCCTCTCTTTATTTGTTTCTTTCTTATTTTAGATTTTATTATTTGATTGATTATTTAATTGATTTTGATTATTTAATTGATTTTGATTGATTATTTAATTGATTTTGGTTCATGATTGCATATATTTACATTTTTTGTCGAACTTACATCCTTTTCCTTTCTTTAGGTTTTTGCATATTTTTGGATGTAGATCTCTGCAATCATCCTCAGAGAGAGAGAGAGAGAGAGAGAGAGAGAGAGAGAGAGAGAGAGTCAACACATACATATAATTAAGAATGTTGTTTAAACCATCAAAATTTACAATAAGCTTCAATCGAGAGAGAGAGAGAGAGAGAGAGAGAGAGAGAGAGAGTCCACACATAAATACCTAATAATGTGTATTAAACCATAAAAATTTAAAATAAGATTCAATCTAGAGAGAGAGAGAGAGAGAGAGAGAGAGAGAGAGAGAGAGAGAGAGAGAGAGTCAACACATACATATAACTAATAATGTTGTCATTAAACCATAAAAATTAAAATAAGCTTCAATCTGAGAGAGAGAGAGAGAGAGAGAGAGAGAGAGAGAGAGAGAGAGTCAACACATACATATAACTAATAATGTTGTCATTAAACCACCAAAAATTAAAATAAGCTTCAATCTCTTGAGAGAGAGAGAGAGGGTCTATGTCACACAGCTTAACCGGGAGAGAGAGACATATATCCATCAGATGGGCGGGGCCGCCGGTGCGACGTGAACGTGCTACGGGGGAAAACGTGAATCTACGTGACCTTGCCATGCTCTGCTTCCTCGGACCACCGGGGCCACTGGGCCATCTCATGCGATCACCTCTCTCTCTCTCTCTCTCTCTCTCTCTCTCTCTCTCTCTCTCTCTCTCTAACATCGTGACGACGTGGTTTACGGTTTCCAACTCCAGGTAGGAAAAATGTAAAAGAAAAAAATTCAGTCCATGTGATTGCGACCTCTCTCTCTCTCTCTCTCTCTCTCTCTCTCTCTCTCTCTCTCTCTCTCTTTTCCAAACCAAATATATATAAATTAGCAAAATTTCAGTCAATCTACTGTGATTCTTTCTCTCCTCTCTCTCTCTCTCTCTCCTCTCTCTCTCTTCCTCTCTCTCTCCTTCTCTCTCTGTTTTTCCAAACCAAGTATATATAAATTAGCAAAAATTCAGTCCAACCAACTGATTCGATTCCTCTCTCTCTCTCTCTCTCTCTCTCTCTCTCTCTCTCTCTCTCTCTCTGTTTTTCAAAACCAAACAAATATATATAAATTAGCAAAAATTCAGTCCAACCAACTGTGATTTTCTCTCTCTCTCTCTCTCTCTCTCTCTCTCTCTCTCTCTCTCTCTCTCTCTCTCTCTCTGTTTTCCAAACCAAATATATATAAATTAGCAAAAATTCAGTCCAACCAACTGTGATTCTCTCTCTTTCTCTCTTGTGTGTGTGACAATTTTATAACGATTTTACTTGCCTGAGTCACCTACTGACGTTCAAGTTTCTTGTGATCATAAAACAAACTATAATATATATATATATATATATTATATATATAAATATATATATATTTAGCATATATATATTTATATAATATATATAAACTACGTACACTATACGGAGATGCCTTTTACATTAATTGTCATAAAGAGCTTTTGATAAGCCGGATGTCACTTCTAAAAATTCTTTGATATACGTATGTTATGGCTACATAGATTCTACAGTTGTTTATAAAACTGCCTGCGCAGTAAAAAAATTAATAATTAAAATGAAAGACGCTGTATATTTTGTTATACAGTAAAAACAATTGTAATAAACGTATATTTGTTTCGCAGTAAATATAATTATTCGTTGAAGCGTATATTTTGTTTTACAGTAAAAATAAATGTCTATTTCGTTTAACAGTAAAAAGTCAATGAGTGTATATTTTGGTTTACAGCAAAAAATCTCAAATGCAAATTCATGTATTGCTTTACACTAAACGTCAATAAATTTAGCAGTTACTTTTAATGTAAAACAATATATAAATTTACATTAGATGTTTTGCTGTAAAGCAAAATATACACTCACTGATTTTTTACCATTAAAGGAAATAGACACTTTTTAAATTCAACATTTTCACCAAAACTAGCTTACAGAATATTAAAATGATTAAAATGATTAAATGGAGTTGCTCGTCTCTACGTGACCCAAGGAAAACCGATGCCCTGAAAGCACCTTGCTTGGATTTCACGTCAACACAATTAAACGGAATGCATGCAAGTAATTCTCTCGCAGGTCTTCAGACCACAAATGTCAAAAAATCCTCGTTCCAATTCCCTAAACAAAGAAACCTCGCGCAATCTCTTTTATTTACTTTCCTCTCGACTTGAGCCGCAAAAGGAGAAGAAATTCTCTGGTCGAAAAAGCGGAAAAGATTTCCCCCAACTCCCGCGAGTGAGTGATGAGTGAGTGGGTGAGTGATCGGCGTCACCCAAACCTTTGTACCGGCCCACCACTTTCCTTCCCTTTATGTCTGGGGAAATCGTTGCTGGAGAGGAGAGGTTCTTCTTCTTCTTCTTTCCTCTCCCTCGGTCCTTCTTCACCAGACTATTCCTGTGAGTTGGGAGGATTTCTTACAAGTTTCTTCTCGTCAAAAGGGGCGTATATAAAGCTGTCTTAGCATTCCGCTGCAATATTTTAAGTCAAGGGGTTAGACTTTCTGATCAAATGACTGATTTGTGAAATTTAGGCTACGAAGCCAAGCACTAGGCCCACGGTCAGCCATTCGGAGTTTCAGACAGTGAAAAGAGAGTTAGAGTGTTTGGACAGCGAGATAACTAGACCCAAAATATAAATGAGATGAAGTACAAGGAACAAGAGGGGGAAACTGGGACGAAAAACCAAACAATAATTAAGAGATTGGACAGCAAAATGGAAGAAAGGAAGTGGGAATGGAATGGAGGTTAAGTAAAAAGACTAAAATGTTAGTGCAGCTCAGGGCCTAAGGGACACTGTAAACAACCTCTTTCTAGTAATGCCTACAGTGCACCATGTATAGGATTTAGATTAATATTAAAACCTGGGTTTGTTCTCACCAACTTCTCACCCACCTGTTTCACTCTTCCTCCTTCCTTTCTTTCTGGAAATTTCCAGCTGAAAAGCCTCCTGGACGAAGCCAACAGACTCATAAGGAGCCCAATAGGTCTCCAAGGGGAAATTAATTCAGCCTCCAGAGATTCCTATTCAGTTTAAAAGTCACAACACCGAAGAATAAAATTCCCATTAATTCCTGGTCTTTGGGAAAAAGAGAAGGTCTTATACAACCCATCAGAATGTAATCTGGCTCGTCCCCCCAACAAACCGCCCCCCCCCCCCCCCCCCCCCCCCCCCCCTCCCATCACCCTTCTGAAATGCAGGTTGTCACATTACACCAGGATTGTGGGAAACGTTTTGTATTTCCCCTGAAGAGGACAATCTGGAATATATAACCAGACTCTCGTTGGCGTTGCGCTTCAGTTATCACCCAGAAACGGAAGGTGACGGACTATGCCTCTGATTCTACTATTATTATTATTATTGAACTAAAGAACTTCCGTAACGAGGCTATAATATTGACAATTAAAAGCCACAGTAGTGTTGAATATATATTTTTGTACGATGTTAAAAATTACTAGGAGAGACTTTCGGATACTGCTCCATATCCCTCTTCAATATCCGAAAGTCTTTCCTAGTAAATTTTAGCATTGTACAAAAATGTATTTTTTACACTACTGTGGCTTTTAATTGTCATTATTATTATTATTATTATTATTATTATTATTATTCAGAAGAAGAAGAAGAAGAAGAAGAAGAAGAAGAAGAAGAAGAAGAGAAGGAGGAGGAGAAGAAGAAAAATCCAATTCATATGGAACAAGCCCACCAAAGGGGCCACTGACTTGGAATTCAAGCTTCCAAGGAATATGGTGCCCATTAGGAAGAAGTAAGAGGGAAAAGTGAAATGAAGAAATATATCACTTACTAAAAATAAAAATAAAAATTAATTAATAAATATATAAAAATGTACTTAAATGCAAGGAAATTAGTATTAGGGTAGTAATGCATTGCATCTTCGCTTGCTTCCCAAGTTAATTAAACCACAGTTAGCAGATATACACCCTGAATGTGTGAGCAGGAATCAATTCTGTATGAAATCAGCTGATGAGTGGATTAAATACATTCTCATTTCTAACTCCTCGTCCCCCGGGGAGTGGAGTCTCTTCAATAGTTTCCTGAAGGATTTCAAGGCTTTCAGTGGAAAGTTTATCCAAAAATATTGAGAAATGGAGAAGTTAACAGGTCATAATGGCGATTAAAATTCTAAATTAAAGTAACAAAACAGGAAGTGTGCCAATGATCCTGAACTTAAGACAGGCAGCGGGAAAATTCCACGAACTTAGAGCGAAGTAAAGATGGAAAAAATGTATCAGGTTTCAAAGGACAACAACTGCTGATTTTAAACAAAATACTAAAACGGACGGAAATGAAATCACTCAAAATACAATGAATTATGAACGCCTTGCTAAATGATGGGCTCGACAGCCAGGGAGAAATTCAGAACTATTTCCAATCTGAGGTCAATCCTTAAATGGGGTATAGGGAATCGGTAGATGGGTAGGGGTAGAATGCCATGTGTGTGCGCTACCCACCCTGCACCCTCTTGAGGAGGGGGAGGGGGGAGGGAGGAACCAAACGTCAACGATCAAGAGGCTTCTGTGTGATTGCATTCAAGCGTCAATGAGGATGTGTAATTTTATAACAGACATAGAGAGAGAGAGAGAGAGAGAGAGAGAGAGAGAGAGAGAGAGAGAGAGAGAGGTTAACCTCACGACTCACGACCCTTAAGTCCGCAAAGTCGGAGAATGAAAAAAGCAATGACTGGGAGTCCCCCCAACCCCCCACCCCTTTCTCTCTCTCTCTCTCTCTCTCTCTCTCTCTCTCTCTCTCTCAGTTAATATATATTCATTGGTTCTTAGACACAAGTAAACATTGTTGCAAAACCACAAAAAAATAGTAACAACTAACTTATCGACTCTCTCTCTCTCTCTCTCTCTCTCTCTCTCTCTCTCTCTCTCTCTCTCTCTCTCTCTCTCTCTCTCTCCTGTGTTTCATATATAAACCTTTATGCACATTTACAAATATGACATTTTAACATGCAGACGGTTTACGTGATCAATATACCCATTAATAAATTTAATAAATGAAGATGGGTCTTTGTGATCTATCTGATGAGATTTATGCTTCGCATACTGATTGAAAAAGTAAAATACATACGACAACTGAAAAGATAATACTGATTAGTCACTTTCATATGCGCAATACGTCTTAAGACATAAAAACCATACCTGACATTTTTCATATTCATAAAAGACTGACTTGACATAGTAATAAATAAAAATGAACTAAGGTTTTGCAATTTCAGACAAAAATCACTTCAAGTTATGACAGCACCTCTACTAAACGACAATAAAATCATTTGAGTTCATTCACTGGGTTGGGAAATCTGAAGAAAAATAAATAGGGAAAAGTTTAAGTCTACGTTTCTAAAAAACTTTTTCTTCTTTTAAAAATTACTAAAACATTAGCCGTTCAATATTATATCGCATTACGCTCTCAAAATTTTTTTTTATTCCAAACGTATTGTGTCATATTTGTTACGTCAAATTTACCGGAATGCTTATTCTTTAGACGCAAGACGATGCTAAACTCTCTCTCTCTCTCTCTCTCTCTCTCTCTCTCTCTCTCTCTCTCTCTCTCTCTCTCTCTCTCTCTTAAACGCCCCATAGAACTTCGTAATTTCTTTAAAGCAATTTGTCACGGAAAGCAAAATTGTACACGAACAGTCTCTCTCTCTCTCTCTCTCTCTCTCTCTCTCCTCTCAACAAACAAACGCATCAGCATCAGCAGCAGCAAATCTGGACAATTGCAACACATCATTCACGATTGGCCCGTGCTCCATTCCCGCATCCACGACAGAGGCCATTCTTGTAGGCAGGCCACAAAGGTCCTCTGATTCATCGAGGCTGGATACAACATTCGTCACGTCTAGAGAAGCAGCGGCAGCTACGTGTGATGTTGTATCTTTGCCTCAATGGCAAACCTCTTATCCGTTCCAGGGGTCCTCCTCCTCCTCCTCCTCCTCCTCCTCCTCAGGCCACTGGGCTGCGGAAAGGTCTCCCTGAGAATGATTGTTTGTTTGTTTGTATGGCGTTTTTACATTGCATGGAACCAGTGGTTATTCAGCAACGGGACCAACGGCTTTACGTGACTTCCGAACCACGTCGAGACTGAACTTCTATCACCAGAAATACGCATCTCTCACCCCTCAGTGGAATGTCCGAGAATCGAACTCGCGGTCACCTAGGTGGCAAGCCAAGACTATACCGGTCACGCCACTGATGCGCCTCCCTCGGATGGTGTACAATTGGAACCTCTTTTTACAAAAATTCAAGCGAATTGCAACGCATTTACACCCTAACACAATAATATGTGTTTATATTTTAATAATTTATTTACATTTCTATCTAACGATTTCTTTTGTTCCTTTATTTTTTCCTATTCTAATAACTGATCTTTTCCTTCTGTATTTCCCGTTATATTCTGTTCTTTCAAATCAACACCAAGTCCTTAGGAAGGTTGAATTTCAAGCGCACAAGGTGAAAAGTAGGATGGGAGAAAGAGAATATGAACAGAGGTACAGTAAATGGAATGAAAGGGGTTGCAACTAAGGACCAAAGGGATGTTGCAAAGAACCTTAAATGATACCTACAGCGCACCGCGTGAGGTGCACTGCCGGCACAACCCCCTTTAAGGAAAACACCTATTATTAGCTAGCTTCATAGGACAAAATAGAGTTTGGGGGAATAAATTGTTAACGACACGAAATATCGGATGAAACTGTGATGGTATTTGCAACAGAAGTCTCCGGTCACAACGGAACCATATTGCATGGTTGCAATCACGGACAAATAACAGCTCTTCTTAATCACTCCGTTTGTAAGGGTAGGGGTTACTGATACAAAAGACAACTAATCAGAGGGACATTCAGAACAACCGTTCCCCTGTCATAGCATTCATTAGCTTCTCGGCTTGAAGCCAATATTCTCAATACGACAACACACACTAACGCTCACTCTTATATAACCTGTCCGCCGCTTATCTTAAAAACTACCAAGGTCAGAGGGCTGCAAATTGGCAAGTTACTCGTCCAACCCCCCCGTCATCAAACTTACTAAATTGCAGCCATCTAGCCTCAGTAGTTATAAGATCTGCGGCGGACAAAAAAAAAAAAAAAAAAAAAACGTTCAGCCATGGCCCGGTGGTGGCCTATCATATAGCGTTGTCAGACGCACGATCATGGCTAACTTTAACCTTCAATAAAATAAAAACAACTGAGGCTAGAGAGCTGCAAATTGATAAGTTGATCATCCACCCCCCAAATCATCGAACACACCCAATTGCAGCCCTCTAGCGTCGGTAGCTTTTATTTCATGGAATGTTAAAGTTAGCCATCATCGCGCGTCTGAGAAGGCTACAGGACAGGCCACCACCGGGCCATGTCTGAAAGTTTCAAGGGCCACGGCTCATACAGCATTATAAGCTGTACAGAAAACTTGATTGCGCCTAAGAAATTTTCGGTGCATTTTTTAGATTGATATATATGAGATCAGCCTCATGCTGCAGAACAATCTACTATATTATCTGATCAGGGGAATAACTGACCTCTCGTTAAATGGGTTATGAATGAAGACTAACTCTGATATGATTTAGAGCGAAGTAGATAAACACCTTAGCATTACAGTTTAATAAACATGACTGGTCCTGGTAACCACCACCACCACCACCTCCTCCACCTCCTCCATCTCTCCTTCCCCCTCCTCCTCTTCCTCCCCCTCCTCCTATCTCTCCTTCCTTTAAAATACTGAAAGGCATAACAAAAGTAGACAGTAACATATTTACGTTAAACGAAAACCAGCCAAGAAATAATCGATGGAAACCAGAACTGAAGAGATACAATACATCCCATTGTGAGAACTTCTTTGCATACAAGATATGTGACACGTGGAATAACCTGCCACCACACGTTGTAAACAGCAACTGTGTAGAAGAGTTTAAAAGAAAGCTACACAAAATCATTAGGATACTCAATGAACAGTAAAACCTGCTCCTACAGAAACGAGAACACACGATGTCTCCTCGGATGGATAACAAGTCTTTGAGACATCCTAATCCTTGTAACTACTACTCCTCCTCCTCCTCCTCCTCCTCCTCCTCCTCCTCCTCCTCCTCCTCCTCCTCCTCCTCCCTCCTCCTCTCCTCCTCCTCCCTCTCTAGACTCACCCTGTCCACTAATATCAGTCAATAAAGAGTGGAACTTTCCTTTTGTACTGTTGAAGGGACGAACAAATTACAAGGTCTTCCCAGCAGTTACACAACAGAGCCACGTGAAACACTTATTCCAGGGTACAATTCAGGCTACATGAAACGCCATGAGTACGTGTGAAAAAAAAAAACACACACAAAATACGAAAGGCAGAGGTATTATGTAGGTCGCAAATGATAGAAGTATTATGTAGGTTGCAGAGTAAAACAAAATAAAATGCAAATAAAATAAATTATTATTATTATTATTATTATTATTATTATTATTATATTATTATTATTATTATTATTATTATTCAGATCATATGGAACAAGTCCACCACAGGTAACACTGACTTGAAATTCAAGCTTCCAAATAATATTATGGTGCTCATCTGACAGAGGTAACAGAAGGTAATAGGAGATAAATACAGACAAGAAATAAATAAATAAATAAATAAATAAAACAAAAATGTACTTAAATTTTTAAAAGATATGAAACAAATTATGAAGTTATTAAAAATGAAAGTGAAAGTATAAAAAATATATTAAATGATCCTAATAAAACAGGAAAAGCGTACAATTTTCTTTTATTAAGAATCTCACATCTAACAACGATAATGAATTAATTTAAAAATCACTTTTAAAATAATTCACTTAATTAATTTCAAAAATGAGTTCGACCAATCCACTAAGTCGATTAAAACTCTCCCGGGTCAGGGATCCGAAGAATTGGGTCGTCAAAGGTTATAGGTTGATCAACAGGTCGAACCTCTTACCAGAAATGAGAGAACTTTTTTTTATCTTTTTTTTTTAAGTTCTATTGGAAGACTGAGAGATGGTCCTCCTGGGATCTCTATTATTAAGGGTCCGAAAAAAACTCTAAATAAGAACAAGCGCTAAATTAGAGTTATCTTTTTCGTTAACATCACATGAATTCATTTTGTTGAAGAGCTCTTTATGTCACTATAATAGATTCACATCACCCGTGCATATGATGTCTAAGCCAGTCCCTTACGACGCTCCTGATTGGCTGTTGATAAGCCAATCACAGGGCTGGAAACCCTCAGTCTCTCGAGAGGATTCACAAATATGTTCCACTTCTCCTGAGGGATACGTCTTTCAAAAGTATCCCTCAGGAGAGGTGAAATATATATCCTGCCCATGTGAACTCTCGAGAAAGACTGAGGGTTTCCAGCCCTGTGATTGGCTTATCAACAGCTCATCAGGAAAATTGTAAGGAAAAAAAAAATTCCTAGAAAAATCCTGAACCCTCCGAGAGGAGATCCTACATAAACTATAGAAAAAAAAATCCTAGAAAACCATTGAAAAATCCTAGATAAAACCCTACATAATTTCTAGAAAAAATCATAGAAAAAATTCTAGAAAACTATAGAAAAATCCTAGAAAAAATTCTAGAAAACAATAAGAAAATCCTATAAAAAAAAGTCTATAAAACAACAGAAAAATCATAGAAAAGTTCTATAAAACAATAGAAAAATCCTAGGAAAAATCCTCAAAAATTCCAAAAATATCCTACAAAAATCCCAGAGAAATCCTAAAATATCTAATAAAAAATCCTTTGAACTATGCAAAAGGAAAAAAAATCCTGCAATATCTGGATGCACCTTGAAGGTTGGAAAAAGTTGTCCTTGGCTTTAATGCAACCGAAGCCACAAGCCTGTGGCAAGAGTCATTAAAATTGCGGAAATGAAAAGAGGTATGTACGTGCCTGTGTGTGTGTGTGTGTGTGTGTTTGTTTATTTTCTGTACGGGATTTTAGTTTTATGAATGTGTGGAACTGCGTGGTTACATATCAATGATTGGGAGGTTTATAGGATGTTTAAAAATGCATTATAATTTTAATGATGGAAGGACTGGCAGTACATACATACATACACACACTCGCGCGCGCACACACACGCACGCACGCACACACACACACACACACACACACACACACACACACACATATATATTATATATATATAGATATATTATATATATATATATATATAGATATAACTACATTCGTAGAGGGAGAACGCCAGACACTTGTATTTATTGTCAAAAGGGGGTTTAAATTATATACAAATGCATGTATATACTTATATATATATATATAATATATATATATTATATATATGTGTGTGTGTGTGTGTATGTATGTATGTATATATGTACACTATATAATTCATATGCATTTGCATATAATTTGAAACCCCTTATGGCGATATATGCATGTATGTAGCATTCTCCACCTAAGAATATACGTATACTATTACATGGGAAGACACTACCTCTTTTTTTATGAACTTTAACACAGTAATTTTTGTAATTCACGTGTTTTGAAAGTATAAAAAAGTATAATTAAAATGATCCTAATAATAAAACAGGAAAAGCGTACAATTTTCTTTTATTAAGAATCTCACATCTAACAACGATAATGAATTAATTTAAAAATCACTTTAAAATAATTCACTTAATTAATTTCAAAAAATGAGTTCGACCAATCCACTAAGTCGATTAAAACTCTCCCGGGTCAGGGATCCGAAGAATTGGGTCGTCAAAGGTTATAGGTTGATCAACAGGTCGAACCTCTTACCAGAAATGAGAGAACTTTTTTTTATCTTTTTTTTTAAGTTCTATTGGAAGACTGAGAGATGGTCCTCCTGGGATCTCTATTATTAAGGGTCCGAAAAAAACTCTAAATAAGAACAAGCGCTAAATTAGAGTTATCTTTTTCGGTTAACATCACTGAATTCATTTTGTTGAAGAGCTCTTTATGTCCACTATAATAGATTCACATCACCCGTGCATATGATGTCTAAGCCAGTCCCTTACGACGCTCCTGATTGGCTGTTGATAAGCCAATCACAGGGCTGGAAAACCCTCAGGATTCACAAATATGTTCCACTTCTCCTGAGGGATACGTCTTTCAAAAGTATCCCTCAGGAGAGGTGAAATATATATCCTGCCCATGTGAACTCTCGAGAAAGACTGAGGGTTTCCAGCCCTGTGATTGGCTTATCAACAGCTCATCAGGAAAATTGTAAGGAAAAAAAAAAATTCCTAGAAAAATCCTGAACCCTCCGAGAGGAGATCCTACATAAACTATAGAAAAAAAAATCCTAGAAAACCATTGAAAAATCCTAGATAAAACCCTACATAATTTCTAGAAAAAATCATAGAAAAAATTCTAGAAAACAATAGAAAAATCCTAGAAAAAATTCTAGAAAACAATAAGAAAATCCTATAAAAAAAGTCTATAAAACAACAGAAAAATCATAGAAAAGTTCTATAAAAACAATAGAAAAAATCCTAGGAAAAATCCTCAAAAATTCCAAAAATATCCTACAAAAATCCCAGAGAAATCCTAAAATATCTAATAAAAAATCCTTTGAACTATGCAAAAGGAAAAAAAATCCTGCAATATCCGGATGCACCTTGAAGGTTGGAAAAGTTGTCCTTGGCTTTAATGCAACCGAAGCCACAAGCCTGTGGCAAGAGTCATTAAAATTGCGGAAATGAAAAGAGGTATGTACGTGCCTGTGTGTGTGTGTGTGTGTGTTTGTTTATTTTCTGTTACGGGATTTTTTTATGTTTTATGAATGTGTGGAACTGCGTGGTTACATATCAATGATTGGGAGGTTTATAGGATGTTTAAAAAATGCATTATAATTTTTAATGATGGAAGGACTGGCAGTACATACATGCATACACACTCGCGCGCGCACACACACGCACGCACGCACACACACACACACACACACACACACACACACACACACACATATATATATATATATATATATATATATATATATATATATAACTACATTCGTAGAGGGAGAACGCCAGACACTTGTATTTATTGTCAAAAGGGGGTTTAAATTATATACAAATGCATGTATATACATATATATATATATATATATATATATATATATTATATATATATGTGTGTGTGTGTGTATGTATGTATGATATATGTACACTATATAATTCATATGCATTTGCATATAATTTGAAACCCCTTATGCATGTATGTAGCATTCTCCACCTAAGAATATACGTATATATTACATGGGAAGACACTACCTCTTTTTTTTATGAACTTTAACACAGTAATTTTTGTAATTCACGTGTTTTGAAAGCAATAAATCTTGGTAAAACATTAAAACTGAAATCCGAGTCCTTCTCCGCGCGTTCTCAAGCAAGGTCCTTCCTGCATAGTTCTGCAATTCCCAACCGAAAGCTGTTATCATTTATCCATTATTATTCTTAGCTGTACTGTACTATGGAGGGTTTAGAAAAATGAAGCTTCACTTTCCTTCTCTTGAATGTTCATTTTGCCCAAACAAGGAAAATTACTTCCTCAAACCTACTCACCTTACACACACTACACAGACACACACAAACTCACAAACTCGAAGCGTATTTAGATCAATAATGACAAAACACTTTGTGAACGTTATTTATTTTTTCTTTTTAATAAGTGAGATCTCTTCTTTCTGTGAGTCCCTTCAAATTCTCTACCTTCCTAATGAACACATCTTTGGAAGCTTGACTTTCAAGTCCTTTGATGGGTTTGTTCCATATGAACAGGGTTCATCTTCTGAAAAATAATAATAATAATAATAATAATAATAATAATAATAATAATAATAATAATAATAATAATAATAGCTTGAGTCTTAAAATGGAGAAACAAATCTACATTTATGTATATATTTGTACAGTTTCATCTTAAAATATACAAGTGCATATACAAAACTGGGGAGTTCTCTCTTCAATAATAATAATAATAATAATAATAATAATAATAATAATAATAAAAAGTTAATAAGTACACACTAGATTAACTAGCGCCTATTTCACACAGGACTACACTTTAATCAAAGGAAAGCTGTACAAAATCATTTATATTTTAATAGGCCTACGCTTCAATCAACGGAGACATGTACAAATATATTTTATATTTCACACAGGCCTAGACTTTAATCAAAGGAAAGTTGGTACAAAATAATTTATATTCTAAATAGGCCTACACTATCATCAAAGGAAAGCTGGTACAAAATAAATTATGTTATACATAGGCCTACAATATACTCAAAGAAAAGTTGGTAAAAAATAATTTATATTTTAACTAGACCTACACGTTAACCAAAGGACAGCTGGTATAAAACAATTTATATCTTAAATAGGCCAACTCTTTATCAACGGAGACATGTACAATAATCATTTATATTTCACATAGGCCTACACTATAATCAAAGGAAAGCTGGTAAAAAATCATTTATTCCAAATAGGCCTACAATATAATAAAGGAAACTGGTACAAAATAAATTATATTTTACATAGGCCTACATTTCAATCAAAGGAAAGCTGGTAAAAAATTATTTAATTTTAAATAAGCCTACACGTCAATCAAAGGAAAGCTGGTACAAAATAAATTATATTCTAAATAGACCTACAATATAATTAAAGGAAAGCTGGTAAAAATAAATATTTTACATAGGCCTACACTATAATCAAAGGAAAGCTAGTACAAAATAATCTATATTTTAAATAGGCCTACACTATCCTCAAAGGAAAGCTGGTACAAAATAATATCTTAAATAGGCCTATACTTCAATCAAAGGAGAGGCACTGAGGTATTCGTAATGAATTTTTTATTCCTAGAATAACAACGTTGTTATGAATTACAGTTTCCACAAGCACAAAAGCGCACTACAGCGGAATCCCGGAAAACCTGTGAGGAACGTTATGATCACCTGTTGTTTTATTAACCTGGACTAACGGTCGGACTTCTCAGTGGAGTATGACGGGCTATTTGTACAATAATAGAATGAAGAAAGGAATGGTAGGTCTTGATAAATTCTGCACTATTTTCTACCTGATGTGTATTTGGCAAGAGTATATACGTAAACAAAAACTACGAATAATTAAAACACACACATATATAGTGTATGTATGCATGAGGGGGCGAAATTAGTATCAACTAAAAAATTCCCCTTCGGTTTACATATATGAAAATCTATCAATTCCGAGGTAGAGCAAATTAGATATTAAAGAACATTTGTAGCTCGAATAATTCATATGAATCACGGTGATGTGATTATATATATATAATATATATATATATATATATATATATATATATATATATAGTATATATAACTGAATCATGAAAATATGGAACGTAATGATATATAGATATATATATATATATATATATATATATATATATATATATATATATATATATAAAGACAAAATCCACGAAGAAAGCGAAACAATGGCGAACCGCTGCCAGGCCTTTCGACTCTTCGTCCTTTACTAAGCAGTCTACTCAGTAAAGGATGAGAAGTCGAAAGGACTCGCAGCGGTACTCCATTGTCTCATTTTCCTTCGTGGATTTTTATGTTGTGTATATATATATATATATATATTATATATATATATATTGTGTGTATATATATATATATGCATATATATATATATATATATATATATATATATATATATATATGTGTGTGTGTGTGTATATATATATATATGTATGTGTATATATATATATATATATAAAAAATATATATTTATATATATGTATATGTATATATATATATACATATGCATATATATATATATATGTGTGTTTATATATATATATATATATATATATATATATATGTATATGTATATATATACATATGCTATATATATAGATATATATGTGTATATATATATGTATGTATATATATATATATATATGGGATATGTATATGTATATATATATGATATATATATATATATATATATATAACATAATATCATACATATATATATATATATATATATATATATATGCATATATACATACATATACTATATATACATACTATGTATGTGATGCTGTGCTGAATTCATATTCAAGCTCATCTCGCTATTAACGTATGCATATTAATTCTATGTTGTTTACCATATACCGAACTCGTCATAAACTGACAGAATGAAGGTACTCTGGTCAGTTCTTACTGTAAAGTACATTCAGTCTTTACTTCTAAAACTTTACTGTATCATTTCTGCGAATAACAGAAACTCTATGTATCGGGAAGTCAGTAAAGCCTTACGCTAACAACATTCAATTTCTCTACAAGATACTTGACTTGTAGTAAGAACATAATGTACAGCATACTCTTCCTACAGTACGGCCATCAATCATTATTTATCAACGGAAGCATTGATTGATTGATTTATAGTTACTAAAACTGGCGTCAAAACATCTAGGTTACTGACACGGAAGCAAGTGTAGCGAGAATACTGCGTAACATCTTCAAACGCTCACGTCACGGTTACGTCAAAATAAGTGAAAGGACAGATACCACTCGAAGTCGCTCGTGCCTTTTCATTGCAATCTGCTACAGTCAGCGACTTTGTACGTAGTTGCTAACTGAATTTAAAATATATATTTTTTTTCTTTATTTATTTATTATTTTTTGTAGGAGACTCGTGTAGACAAATTCTGTTAAATAAAATGGCAGAAAACAATATATAAAATCAATTCCTTTGGTTCTGCCATTTTGTTTAACATTATTATTATTATTATTATTATTATATTATTACTACTACTATTAGGATACCCTCTTTTGCACAATTTCTGTTAAATAAAGAGGGAAAAAAACAACATAGAAAAATCAATTCGCTTGATTCCGCCACTTTAACAGTATTATTATTATTATTGTTGTTGTTGTTGTTATTCAGTAGATGAACCCTATCCATATGGAACAAGCCCACCACAAGAGCCGATGACTTGAAATTCAAGCTTCCAAAGAATATTCTGGTGTTCATTAGGAAGAAGTAAGAGGAAGTAAAGGGAAACACAGACAGAAGAGATCTCACTTATTAAAAATCAAAACAATAATTAGATAAAAACGTACTGCTAATATTATGAAACAGAAACCTGCCAAATATGGGAGAGGTCGTAACAGATGCTCGAAGCTACGCAAAACATATGGTCCAACCGACATGCCAAACTGCATGGTCCTTCAAATGCTAAACTCGTCCTTACTGCACCTTTTCGTAGTGGCTACAGGCGACTGACACTCGACAGTCCAACGCCTTAATACTACTGTAGTTATGTTGCTCTACATGACAATGCCGCATGTCAGATAAATGGGAGCAGACTGCCAATTATTATTGGGGTAATGTTAAATGGCCCGGGTTATACTCCTCATGGAGAATGTGAGACGGATGTTTATGTATGATGTTATGTAAATGCTATCAATATAAACATAGTACATAAAAAACTCCGTGGCATATGTTTCGTCAGTATTTTAATATGCGTTATTATTAGTACTATTTATTATTATCATCATCAGTATTTTTTTTTTTTTGTCTATCACAGTCATCCTATTCGACTGGGTGGTATTCATAGTGTGGGGTATTATTATTATTTACTATCTTTTATTATTAGTTTTTTTTTGGTCTATCACAGTCCTCCAATTCGACTGGGTGGTTTTTATAGTGTGGGGTTCCGGGTTGCATCCTGCCTCCTTAGGAGTCCATCACTTTTCTCACTGTGTGTGCTGTTTCTAGGAGCACACTCTTCTGCGTGAGTCCTGGAGCTACTTCGGCATCTAGTTTTTCCAGGTTCCTTATCAGGAATGTTGGGATCGTGCCTCTTAGTGTTCCTATGATTATGGGTACAATTTCCGCTGGCACGTCCCATATCCTTCTTATTTCTATTTTCAGGTCCTGATATTTATCAGCCTTTTCTCTCTCTTTCTCTTCTACTCTGGTGTGCCATGGTATTGCGACGTCAATGAGTGATAATTTCTTATTATTATTATTAGACGGAAGGCGAGCCTTATTTGAATAGAACAGGCCCACAAGGGCCACTGACTGTAATGAATTTCAAAGGACATGACATTCATTAGGAACTTAACACAAGATAACAGGAAATACAGTAAGAAAAGACCACATGTTAGAAAAGAAAATTCATAAAATATAAAGTATATATACTTTCATACACCTCTGTCCAAATAAAAAAAGAAAAGAAAATACCTATTACCGATTATACCGGAAAATACAAGTATCAGGAGATGAGGGTTTAATACAAGACCATAATACAGGATCATACAGGTGACAGGCAAGGAAGGAAAATTTAAAACAACCCGTAGCAAGCGAACAGAGAGAGAGAGAGAGAGAGAGAGAGAGAGAGAGAGAGAGAGAGAGAGAGAGAGAGAGAGGCCGTTATTACAACAGACTTATACCATCAAAAATAACAACCACAACTCGACAGAGCGTTGTTAATTACGTAACACCACAAACTCCGCAAAACTTCTAGGCTAGCCACCATAAACAGACGGGCGCATGCGCAACATTCATTCGAGGACACGAGAGAGAGAGAGAGAGAGAGAGAGAGAGCTTATCTGTAGATACGAATGAACTAAGACACTTTTTCTTATAGTTCATGAGAGCAATCTTATCAAATATAAGTTAAACATGAGAGAGAGAGAGAGAGAGAGAGAGAGAGAGAGAGAGAGAGAATCGTTCACATCAAAAGAATTCAACAATAAGGTCAGTATCTAAAACAGACTTAAGTCTTCAAATAATAGCGCATAATTCTGCAAAGACCACTAAACATGAATGTATTTATCCATATTTAAGTATTTCAGAACACCTTTAAAAGCCATAAGAAATAAAATTATATAAAAGATTAACTTTAGATAATGTTTCATATTAACTTCATAACGCTTTATGTAAAATCATGTAAAAGAGTTAAAATTAACAAATGTAAAATTAACCCTTATTAAGACTATGACATTGGTCAAATACTATTAATTAAAAAAACATATAATATGTTATAAAATATCAAATTAAATAACATAAAATTGAATCAAATGATCACTTGCCTCCAACCAACTAAATGACGTACGTAAGCAAAAAAATAATGAGTTTTCTCTATTTTAATCGTAAAAAATTTTTTTCATTATTTTTTTTTTTATCTGAAGCGGAGATTCAAAATGAACTTATTGATATCCCTTCAATAGGCAATTGTCCAAATTGCTCTGAACGCTTCATCAGCAGATTTACATATAATTGGATATATTGTCTCTGAAATGTTTCCCTTTCAGTAAGCATGCCGTACCTGAAATATTAAATGAAGTACTGTCAGTTCCACTTTTATAAGTAGAGAACTTTGTTACAACTTTATTGGTGGAAAACTTCCGGTACACTTTAATAAGTGGGAAACTTTATTCCACTTCAAAAAGTGGAAAACTTTATTCCACTTCAAAAAGTGGAAAATTTGATTCCACTTCAAAAAGTGGAAAACTTTATTCCACTCTTATAAGTGGAAAACGTTATTCCACTTCAATAAGTGGAAAACTTAATTCCACTTCAAAAAGTGGAAAACTTTATTCCACTTCAAAAAGTGGAAAACTCTATCCCACTTTTATAAGTGAAAAATTTTGTCCCACCTTCATAAACGCAAAACTTCGTTCCGCTTTTACAAGTAGAAAACTTTATTCCACCTTAATAAGTGGAAAACTTTATTCCAATTTTGTCTTGTAAAAAACTTTATTCCACCTTAATAAGTGGAAAATTTTATTCCAATTTTGTAAGTGAGAAATTGTCCCACTTTTCTTGATGGAAAACTTTTGCTCCGCTTTAATAAGTGGAAAGCTTTATTCCACTTATAAAAGTGTAAAACCTTGTTCCACTTTAATAAATGTGAAACTCTGTTTCCATTTTCATAAATGAAAAACTCTGTTCCACTTGTAAAAGTGTAAAACCTCGTTCAGGTCTTATACGTGGAACACTTTATTCCACTATTGTAAGTGGAAACCTTTGTTCCAATGACGTCACTCACTAACCCCTACAGGACGAACGCAATTCGTAAGGCATTATATCTTGTTCAAGACGGTAACCACTTCATTGGGAGACCTCAGGCAAAGCTCTACCTCAGGTAACTCCATACATAAACAACCTTCCTCTACATATATATATATATATATATATATATATACTATATATATATATATATATATATATAATATATATATATATACTAGATATATATATATATTATATATATATATATAAATATCTATATAGGATAATATATAAATAGAATTATATTACTTAATAATTAAGACATAGGAGGTTATCCCCTATACCCAATTATAAGCTCTACTGGCTCTGTATCCTATAATCTATCCGGATGACTTACTGAGGTATTAACACAACTGTTGTAGAAAAAAGTGTCACAACCTTGGAATCATGAACCCAAAAGTTAATAAGCCAGACCTTATTATCATGGCGCTTTATGTATGTATGTATGTATATATATATACAATTAATATATAAATATATTATATATATCTATATATATATATGAGAGATAGAGAGAGATAATATACACACAATATATATAACACCACGATAATAAGGTCTGGTTTATTATTGTGGGTTCACGTATATAATTCATATATATATATATATATATATATATATATATATATATATATATATATACACACACACACACGCACACATATATATATATATATATATATATATATATATATATATACATATATATATATATATATATATATATATATATATATATATATATACATACTTCACACACCCACATACACACATATGTATATATATATATATATATATATATATATATATATATACATATATACATATACACTATACATTACACACACACACAAACATTATATATATATATATATATATATATATATATATATATATATATATACAATGACATGTGTGTAAAAGTCCCAACTCTGATACCAACTTTCCATGTCAAGAACATATCAAACCTTGGCATCAAGATATAATGACAAGAATACACTACAATCTGGCATCATTAAACCCTAATAATTTACTGGACCTTGGCATCAAAATCCCATATTCACTAACTGATAGACTGCCTTTGGCATCAAAATACACAAGACCCTGGAATCACGAGCCCGTATTATGATTATACTTAAACATTTGTGATTCACAATCCCATATTAACAAGAAACAAAGACCTTAATATCACCACCTAAACTTGAGAATAGGGTAGATTTATCTAGGTGACAGCACAACCCTAATTACAGACCTGTTTCAACATTGTTAATTACTGAAGACGTGCTGGCTCTAATGAAAACGGATCACCTTTGCCGGTTACCTCAACCTCGGTTCCTAGGCAAGATTTCCTTTTGTACAGTTTACAAAAATGTGTCACGAAATCTATTACAAATTCCCAATGAAGGTCGATTTCATCAATATTATGTTGGGATTGTTCTGGTATGCAAGCATGGAATTTTAAAAAGCCAAAATTACTTCCACAAATTTGTAACTTCATTCTAATTAGGTTCAGGTAC
Organism: Macrobrachium nipponense; assembly: GCF_015104395.2. NCBI lineage: Eukaryota > Metazoa > Arthropoda > Malacostraca > Decapoda > Palaemonidae > Macrobrachium > Macrobrachium nipponense. The sequence continues at coordinate 54,218,476 of NC_087218.1, read as the reverse complement.
GTCAATCATGATAAGCACATTCCTGGTCCACTATCAAGAACTGCAACCATTTCTATATATTTGTAGAAGGAAAGAATATGCAGTCATATACAGGAACGTAAATACTTAAATTAAAGTAGAATAACTTTAACAATACATAAAGAGGAAAATTTATAAGATTGTTTGTATTGTGTTTTTACGTTGCGTGAAACCAGTAGTTAGTTATTCAGCAACGGGACCAAAGGCTTGACGTGACTTCCGAACAACGTCGAGACTGAACTGCTATCACCATAAATACACATCTCTAACCCCTCAATGGAATGCCCGAGGTTCGAACTCGCGGCCAGAAAATTTATGAGAAAATCTTTGACCAAAGCTGGGCAAGTAATTGCTTCCTCTTCTTAATATGTAGAGTGAATAAGTACACCTTCGTTTAAACAGACCACTGAGCTGATAAACAGCTCTCCTAGAGCTAGCCCGAAGGATCAGATATTTTCACGTGGCTAGGAACCATTTGGCTACCTAGCAACGGAACCTACAGCTTATAGTGGGATCCGAAGCACATAATAACGAGAAATTAATTTCTAATTTCAAAAAATCACGGGGTGGGGGGGGAGTCTCGCGACTACAAGAATCGGAAGGCCAGCACGTAAACCACTCGTCCAGCAAGGAACTGTGTAGGATGAATAATTCAGTTGCTTTGACTCCAATTTCCATAGAGAATTTGAAAAAGAATCCCTGGCAACCAGGAAACACTTGCACCCAGGTAATCGTTATATATATATATATATATATATATATATATATATATATATATATATATATATATATATATATATATATAAACAAGCGTTTCTTTCTTTATTTAAAATCGCATTTAAATAAACAAATTTTTTTGTTAAACTTGAAGCTGAAACCCCTTACTGGCAGAGCCAACAGAATTACAAAACCCAAGAGAAGTCCTCCATTGGGGGACCTTTCACAGCAGAAGAAACTGACGATGCTCTAAAAGCTTCCAAGAGAAGCAATACTCCATCAGTGGAAGCAGCCTTCACAACCACTGGCTGGCTGGCTGCTGTTCATGACAAGTCATCCTCCAGTAGAAAGTATTGCTACGTAATTCCCACTTGCTATTGCAGAGCCTGACAGATGACAACTGGGTCATGGGGCCATCTGGAACCGCGTCGCTCGTTGGACAATGTGCCAATTGAGAGAGAGAAGGTTCAAGTGCCACTGGCACTGTGCCCGTTAATAAGGGGCAGGGTTCTTGGTAAGTGTTAAAAGTTGGTTTAGAGTGGCACTTGGCCTTGGGTATATATAATATGGTATATGACATTATTTAGCCTGGGTATATATAATATGGTATATGATATTATTTAGCCTGGGTATATATAAAAAAAAAAGGTATAAAGCATATTCTATACCCTCGGTTATATAATATTGTCGACAGCATATCACATACCCATGGTATACGTATGGTATAGAGTATATTATTTACCCTGGGTATTTAATATGGTATAAAGTATATTATATACCCCTGTTATATGATATGGCATAAAGCATATTATATACCCTGGGTATATAATAAAGTATAAAGCATATTATATACCCTGGGTATTTAATCTGATATAAACCCTGGGTATATATGATATAAGGCACATTATATACCCAGGGTACATAATACAGTGTAAACAAAGGTATTTCCACGAAAAAAAAAGATCGATCAGCAAACTGTATTACAGGACCATCATTGCGTCCTAAAATAAAAATGTCAGTAAAAGGCAGACGATTCTTCACGAGGGATTCACAAGGTCAGATTTGGCATATACCACAAAATGTCAAGTGATTCGTAATTAAATTAAATACCCCGACTTGCAATTATATTGTCAGGGAAGAACAATTTTGAAAACAATATGAATCTCAGCATGAATTGAAAAAAAAAAGTAAAAAATAAAGTTTAATTTACAGCGTATGAAACTCTCAGCCGCGGCCCACGAAACTTTCAGCCACGGCCTGGTGCTGGCCTGTGTTCTTGGCAGCTATAGCGGTGTAAGACCCAAGATCATGGGTAAGTTTAATTTTAAATAAGATAAAAACTACTGATGATAAAGGGCTCCAAGGTATGTTTGATAATTGGAGGGTGGAAATCAACATACCAATTTGCAGCCCTCTAGCCTCAGTAGTTTTTAAAATCCGTTTGCGGGCGGACAAACAAAGCCACCACAATAGTTTCCATTCACAGGAAAAAAAATCCCATGATATTACATACGAATTGGAACTTCAAAAAAAAAAACATGAAATGCATACAAATTATTGATTTAAAAATGACTTAACATTGCCCATGCTGACCTGAGCTGAAATTAATAAATATATACTCCATACTCAGCAAAAATTATCTAAATTTCATAAAAAAAAAAGATAACTCACTATTACACTCACTGACTGAATTTCCTAAAAAAAAAAAAAAAATCGATACCAGGTACCAATTACATTTCGTCACCAAAAACACGCATCACTACACGCGCGTGCTCGACGTTGATATAGTATATTAACTGAATTTCATTCAGCGTATTCTAGTACATTTACTCTCAGATGTGTTGAAATAATTACAAAATCGAATATCTAACTATATAACACTAAATATACAACCTGAAAAGTTCAACTGGTATTCAAAATAATAAAAAATATATATTCTTGAAAGTAGCGAAATGTCAAGTAAACAAATATATCGATTTAAAATAAATATGCTTTTTATATACCAAAAACAGTAAATAGGACATACATAAACAAACGTAAAAGTACTTATAATCTGAAACCTCCAATAACTATTTCGTGTTCTTTTTTTCTTGAGCCAAAAGCTAATCAAGCAAATCGAATGCAATGCAATAAGTACCCGAAACCTGCAATAAATCTCTCTCTCTCTCTCTCTCTCTCTCTCTCTCTCTCTCTCTCTCGGTCCTCTCTCTCTCTCTCTCTCTCTCTCTCTCTCTCAGGAGGCAAAACTAATCAAGCAAATGTCATGTCCGAAAAGCTCTCTCTCGTCCCCCTGATAAACACTAACCCTCCTCCTACCCCTCCTCCTCCTTCTTCTTCTTCTTCTTTTCTTCCCTCCTCCTCCTTCTCTTCTTTTTTTCTTCTTCTTTCTCCCCTTCTCCTCCACCTCCTCCTACTCTCCTTTCTCCCCTCCTCCTGCTACTTCTCCTTCTCTTTTTCCCCTCTTCCTCTTCTTTCTCCTCTTTCCTCCTTCTTCTCTTCCTTCTCCTCTTCCCCTCCTCCTCCTCTATCTTCTTCTTCTCCCTCCCTCCTCCTCTTCCTCCCTTTCCTCTCCTTCTTTCTCCCTTTCCCCTCCTCCACTCCTCCACTCCTTCACTTTCTTTTCCCCTTCTTTCCTTCCCCTCCTCCTTTTCTCCCTCCTCCTCCTTCTTCTTTCTCTTATTTTTTCTCCTCATTCCCCTCCTTTTTCCCTCTTCCTCTTCTTTTCCCTTCCCTTCCCTCCTCCTTTTTTCCCCTCTTCCTCTTCTTCTTCTTTCTCCCCCCCTCCTCCTCCTCCTTTTTCTCCTCTTCCTCTCCTTCTTCTTTCTCCCCTCCTCCTCCTCCTCCTTCTTTTTCCCCTCTTCCTCTTCCTCCTCCTGCTTGCTTGCTTGCTTCCTAGTTCCTCCTCCGGGGGAGGCTGCAGCGAAGGAAGTCTGTAACTGTGCACAGGATCACTGACGCGTGACTCCCCGTTGGAGGAAGGCAGGGCCCTTTTTGTCTTCCCAACGCCGCCGGTGTCGATGACTCGACGGACACAGATAGACAAGGACGAAAGAGAGAGAGAGAGGAGAGAGAGAGAGAGAGAGAGAGAGAGAGAGAGAGAGAGAGAGAGAGTCGATAAGTTAGCTGTTACTATTTTTTTTTTGTGATTTTGCAATAACGTTTACTTCTGTCTATAAAAACCAAAATACATTTATATATTGAATGAGAGAAATAAAAAAAATTATATATTTTTGTGGAAGGAAATAAAGTAAACAAAAGTTTGCGGAAGTAAAAATTATTTTTGG
>NC_087218.1:54206957-54209457 GCF_015104395.2 Macrobrachium nipponense | reverse complement strand
AATATGAAGAAGAAGAAGAAGAAGAAGAAGAAGAAGAAGAAGAAGAAGAAGAGAGAGAGAGATGAGAGAGAGATGATGAGAGAGGAGAGAGAGAGAGAGAGAGAGAGATAATAGGCAAAAGTAAAACCGACATACACCTGAAACTCAGTACACGTCAACAGCGGCAAACAGCAGAGAGTAGGAAAGAAATTTGCTTCTCGCTTAAATACTCGGGAGACCAGAAGATTCCCAGTCTGCAACTTCAGATTGCAAAATATAGCTTCGTCTGATTGCAAAAGAATCGCACTTCAGTGGTCTGAAGTCCGTACGTCAAAGCTCGACTGAAATTAATTCATAAAAACAAGTTGTAGGAATCCCTTCATTGCTGTAATTTTTTACAAGATGGGGTTAATAGTGAAGTAGAATGCACTAACAGGTTTACAATAAGGGCACTATAGTGAAGTAGATCGCACTTACAGGTTTGCAATAAGGGCACTATAGTGAAGTAGAACGCACTAACAAGTTTTAGCGTAATTTGGTGGGTTATTAAAGAAGGAAGCTCAATTCTACCAAATGTCACCTTATTGCTCCCTGTAGTCATCAGTCACATCTGCATCTTTCTCTCACTTCATAAATATTTCGGACTGGAATATAGAAATTAGGCAAAAGACCATACACTGGGACTTATGAGGTCATTCAGTGCTGAAAGAGAAGCGACAGCAAAAATAAAACCTCCCAGTTGCTCTATGAAACAACTGTTAGAAGGTGGAGAGTAAGACGGAATAAAGTGAATATGAACGGAGGTAAAGTAAAAGAAACAGAAAGGGTTCCAGCTGTAGTAGATTCACATCAATCGTGCATTTGATGTCTAGGCCAGTCCCTTACGACGCTCCTGATTGGCTGTTGATAAGCCAATCACAGGACTGGAAACTCTCTCGGTCTCTCGAGAGAGTTCACATAGGCAGGATGTACGTTCCACCTCTCCTGAGGGATACTTTTGAAAAACGTTTCCCTCAGGAGAGGTGGAACATAGACCATACCCATGTGAACTCTCAAGAGAGACCGAGAGAATTTCCAGCCATGTGATTGGCCCATCAACAGCCAATCAGGAGCGTCGTAAGGGATTGGCCTAGATATCAGAAGCACGGTTGATGTGAATCTGCTATGGGGGCCTAAGGGACGCTGCGAAGAATCTCACGTAAAAGCCTACAGTGCTCCGCTCTGTGAGAGATTTGCACTGGCGGCACTAACTAACCCCAGGCCCTAAAACCCCTACGGATTCCATCAACGCTTTGTACTTAAATCTACACGAATAAGTCCGTTAATTTCCCACAAGGCCAATTTGAGGTGTAGTTACACCATCGGAGTAGCTTGCAAAGATTCCCAAGTCTGGAATCCAAGAAGACGTTAAAATCAAGTGACTTCATTATTCCTGGAACTGACGACGAAATCTCCCCGGAGTTCCAGTGAGCACTTGCTTGCTCGACCTTCGATCACGACTATATCGGGGAAATGTCGTCACTCCGTTCCATTCATGGGGGTTGCTGCGTAATTGTGGCTCTTTTTTTTTTTTTTTTTTTTTCAGGGAAATTCGCTTGTTCCGGGAAGTCTCTCTCTCTCTCTCTCTCAACAAGTCAACAAGTGTTACAATTTGAAATCACGTTAAATACACTTCCAAAGCTACACAGACAGATGCACGCACACACACACGCACACACACACACATATATTATATATATATATATATATATATATATATATATATATATATATATATATATATATATATAAAATGTAATTACGAAAATGAGGGTACCTGGCCCAGGCTTCGGTATACGGTACATAACGTCCCAAGACACAAGACTTAATGTATATGCATAACATACATGCACACAGAATACCTATATACATATAAACCTAATTTTAGTTTCAGATTCATTCATAAAAAAAAAACAAAAATAAAATAAAAACATTTACAACTCCAACGGCCATTCCTTCGTCGGGGGCAGGACATACGTACCGAAAAAAAAAAGAGGAAGGTCTGGCAGCGTATACGGGCGTCGTTGTGTCTTCAAATAAAAGACGTTTTTACGAAAAAGAGGTAGGTTGTAAGGGGCGACCATAAAGGAGAGAGAGAGAGAGAGAGAGAGAGAGAGAGAGAGAGAGAGAGAGAGAGAGAAGCATCTTCTCAACAATTGCTAAAAGAGAAACAAAATGAAAAAAAATAACATTCCATTTCAAACGTCTTCACTTTTTCATGAGACCAAAGAGAAACGAAGCAAAATGAAAACGAAATGAAAATGAAAATGAAACCCGCAAGACCTGAAACTGATGACAGGAAGTTAGTTTGCAGTTTACCTGCTCACCTCTGATCTTTTGCTGTATTGCATAGTCTCAAAAGAGAAAAAAGAAAAAACAGTGGTTACTGCTTATGTACTATTTTATGATTATACAGTACTCTATTTCTTTTATTTTGTTTTGGCCTAGTAATAATAATAATAATAATAATAATAATAATAAT
>NC_087218.1:54074457-54201957 GCF_015104395.2 Macrobrachium nipponense | reverse complement strand
AGCACTGTGATTGGCTTATCAACAGCCAATCAGGAGCGTCGTAAGGGACTGGCCTAGACATCAAATGCACGGTTGATGTGAATCTACTATAGTTTCCTATAGCTGCTTTGACCCTCTAACCTGTACAAACATTCTATCAATTGCCCGGTACTAAAGGCGTGTTGCGCGAGATGATGATGTTCTTTTTTATTAAGCTGGCCTTATGCCAGCACGGGCTCTTGCTCATAAATGCGAGAGAGATATTTAAAATTTTTAAAAATCTGACTGGCCTGTGGGACTGTCATCTCATCGCACCAGATATTTTTACAAAATTTAAGAGACTTTTTCTGAACTATAATCTTCCTTCCTTATAGAGGCGGGTCTGCTGCTTCCTTTGGCATGGAATGGAACAACACATTTTAAGCCTAAGGCCAAGCGTTGGGACCTAAGAGGTCATTCAGCAACGGGACCAACGGCTTTACGTGACTTCCGAACCACGTCGAGAGTGAACTTCTCTCATCCCTCAGGGGAATGCCCGAGAATCGAACTCGTTAGAGAAGGGTGCAAAGTGAGATGGAAGAAAGAGCGTGTGAACTGAGGTATAAAAGGAATGAAAGGGGTTGCAGCCTTTCCTACTAGGAAGAAAAAAATGTAAAAAATTATATATCTGAATGGCCTTTCCACCTAAACGAATTTTTACAAATAAAAAAATATATTTACGACCTTTCCTCCTAAAAAACGAAAAAAGAAAAATTTAAAAAATAAAAGCTTACCATCTCATTGGCCTTTCCACCTAAAAAAATTTACAAATAAAAAAATAAACGTTTACAAAAGTCAGAAAACGTGAACCGTAAATCAAGCAATCAACAAACATAAACCGTAAATCAAGCAATCAACAAACATAAAAATAAATTTTAAAAAAGTAACCCATCAAAGCAAGCAATCAACAAACAAACAAACGCAAAGAAAAAAAATAAAAATTGTATAAGCGACGAAACATATGGGTACAATTTGCTTGCAGAAACCAACCTCCTCCCCCTACCCACACCCCCTTCCGCCCAACAACCTCCTCCCTTCCCCCAAATCCTGACGTAACACTTCCGGCAGGTGAGCAAACGCCCACCAGGTAAGTCAGTGGAAGACTTTCTTTGCGGTTGACTGACTAAGAAAGCAAAACTCCTTCCTTCCTTTGCCACAAACATCTTTATGAAGCGGAGGAAAAATTGGATGAGGAACGTCAGGTCACGTGGTGATGATTGGTGAGGAGAAAGCTATTTTTCGATTGTTATGTAATCGAGTCGTTCTGCGTAATAATAATAATAATAATAATAATAATAATAATAATAATAATAATAATTATTATTATTATTATTATTATTATTATTATTATTATTAGGCTAGACACCTGTTTGTCAAATAAGTTTTGTTAAAAAGGATAGCTGAATCAGCTCCATTAATTTTGTATAAGTCTTCTCTATTTTCCTTATCAAGGATTTCTCAATATTGCTAAAACTGGCAAGCAACGTGCCAAAGGGGATCGTCAAATCCGGTAGAGTCATATTGAATTATCTTTATTACTACAAGTTGTCAAATAATAATAATAATAATAATAATAATAATAATAATAATAATAATAATAATAATAATAATAATAATAATAATAAAGCTACCAGATGGGAGCAACATCAAACACATAGATGAGACAGGATACAAATACCTGGGAATAATGGAAGGAGGGGATATAAAACACCAAGAGATGAAGGACACGATCAGGAAAGAATATATGCAGAGACTCAAGGCGATACTCAAGTCAAAACTCAACGCCGGAAATATGATAAAAGCCATAAACACATGGGCAGTGCCAGTAATCAGATACAGCGCAGGAATAGTGGAATGGACGAAGGCAGAACTCAGCAACATAGATCAGAGAACCAGGAAACATATGACAATACACAAAGCACTACACCCAAGAGCAAATACGGACAGACTATACATAACACGAAAGGAAGGAGGGAGAGGACTACTAAGTATAGAGGACTGCGTCAACATTGAGAACAGAGCACTGGGGCAATATCTGAAAACCAGTGAAGACGAGTGGCTAAAGAGTGCATGGGAAGAAGGACTAATAACAGTAGACGAAGACCCAGAAATATACAGAGACAGGAGAAAGACAGACAGAACAGAGGACTGGCACAACAAACCAATGCACGGACAATACATGAGACAGACTAAAGAACTAGCCAGCAATGACAATTGGCAATGGCTACAGAGGGGAGAGCTAAAGAAGGAAACTGAAGGAATGATAACAGCGGCACAAGATCAGGCCCTAAGAACCAGATATGTTCAAAGAACGATAGACGGAAATAACATCTCTCCCACATGTAGGAAGTGCAATATGAAAAATGAAACCATAAACCACATAGCAAGTGAATGCTCGGCACTTGCACAGAACCAGTACAAAAAGAGACATGATTCAGTGGCAAAAGCCCTTCACTGGAGCCTGTGCAAGAAACATCAGCTACCTTGCAGTAATAAGTGGTACGAGCACCAACCTGAGGGAGTGATAGAAAACGATCAGGCAAAGATCCTCTGGGACTATGGTATCAGAACGGATAGGGTGATACGTGCAAACAGACCAGACGTGACGTTGATTGACAAAGTCAAGAAGAAAGTGTCACTCATTGATGTCGCAATACCATGGGACACCAGAGTTGAAGAGAAAGAGAGGGAAAAAATGGATAAGTATCAAGATCTGAAAATAGAAATAAGAAGGATATGGGATATGCCAGTGGAAATCGTACCCATAATCATAGGAGCACTAGGCACGATCCCAAGATCCCTGAAAAGGAATCTAGAAAAACTAGAGGCTGAAGTAGCTCCAGGACTCATGCAGAAGAGTGTGATCCTAGAAACGGCACACAGTAAGAAAAAGTGATGGACTCCTAAGGAGGCAGGATGCAACCCGGAACCCCACACTATAAATACCACCCAGTCGAATTGGAAGACTGTGATAGAGTAATAATAATTAATAATAACAAATAATAATAATAATAATAATAATAATAATAATAATAAAATAATAATAATAATAATAATCTTTTTGAGATTGAACATATACTTCGTCAAGGTACTTATACACAAGTTTTAAATAATAATAATAATATAGAACGAAACAATGGTTTTACCTCAGGAGATCCCATAAGCCGAACTTTGATATTAAAATAAGCTAAGATTGACCCTGCTGACCTGGAGATTAGGTTCTCTGCCCAACAGACTTTTGGTGGCCACTCCCTTACCACAAGTATTAATCCCATTGACCATCAGCTCAGGATATCAGAGCGACAAGAGGGGATTGGCAAATCTCAAGGAAACCAGAACAGCCATCACATAAATGACAGCTCAACGAGAAGTTCCAGAAGACTGCTGGGCCTTGACCCAGTCTGACATCCCAAACATCTCTTGAAAATGGGCCACAGATAGGGCCTGAAAGTACTCGAGTGTTGAGTAAAATTAAATGTAAATACTTAGAAGTAAACAAGTTACAAAGTGATTTTGTGGGTTTCTTTTTCAATAATAATATCATTATTATATTATCATTATAAAATATTACTACTACTACTATACTATTATTATTATTATTATTATTATTATCATTATTATTATTATTATCAAGATAATTTTACTTAAAATAGACATCTGTTTCGTCAAGGTATTTACAAAATTACCTTCCAATATTACTCAACAAAACAATTAGAACAAAAAAAATTATTTCGATGCGCCACAAAAACAATAGATAAACAAATGTAATCTCAGCACAAAGCAAACAAAAGGCGATTAATACGATTACCAGCGGCTGTGAATTGACAGAACGCATTTCATGTAAGTGGCAGCAATTGCTGTATATATACCGTTGCCAAAAAACAAACAAACTATACAGATATATACATTTACAAAGGTACACAGCACAGTGACAACACTGGGTTATGAATAATACCATATTCCACGCCGAAGGTCAATAGTTTGTTATCGCTTGCTTGGGGAGTAAGCCTACAAACTACTTTGTTGTTGCTGTTGTTTGGGGGGTAGGAAAGGTCTATGGAGAGCCTATAAACATACAGGAATTTTAGGATATTTATGGTTTATTCATTGAATGAAAATGTAACATAAAAAAATGTGCACATTAAACAGTACAGAACAATGATTTCTAATAAACATACCACACATATTTCAATTTTCGTTGGTGAAACAACGCTCTATGTGAAAGTAGATTTTAGCACGTGCCCCGAGTACGATGGAGGTTGGATCACGCCTTGTGTTCTTGTTTATTTTATTAACTTTGAAAAGCGTTGCTCTGAACGCAAATTGGAAATGTGAGGAGAAGTTGCAGTAATTGGTGAAAGAATATGATAGTGGTTATCAAAAAATGAATAAAGAGCGAGAGAGAGAGAGAGAGAGAGAGAGAGAGAGAGAGAGAGAGAATGTAATTTATTTACCTTTCTGGTGGTGCGATACAATCAGCCTACACATACCTGCAAAAAACAAGAAATTTATTTTAGTCAGTCTGCATTACAAAAGTTAGTTTTTATAATGAATTATAAAAACTAAAATAAATATACAATAACACATCCCATAAGTGGAACCAGCACACAATTATTGGTCAATTCTGTCATTCTTAGTGCCCCTTATGGTGAAGTATTCAATGCCCAAATTGCCCATAGTACCAATAGGGTACTCAGATACCCAGTTGAAGTTTTATCTGATAGCAACAGAGCTACTATAATCTAACTTAAGTTATTGCACAGCGAGTCTATAGTTTCAATATATTGTCTAGTTCCTAGAGGAAGACTACAAAATGACAAAAATCGTTTCTGAATACAATGAAAGACTTATAGAATTTGGTATGAAAGCGAATCTCTCTCTCTCTCTCTCTCTCTCTCTCTCTCTCTCTCTCTCTCTCTCTCCTGAGATCTACAAAGAGCCTAAGTACGGAAGAGGAGCGTTTACAAAGATGACTGACGATGTTGTCAGAACGGATCCCCCCCCCCCCCCCCTCCCCACCACTCACCTCCAGTCCCAAAATCTAATTCACAGTCTAATTCTGGAACTCTAATTCCTAAATCCTAATTCTAACAATGTAAGTCCCAAATTAATTCCCTGACTCTAATTCCCGAACTTTGAGTCCCAAATTCTCATTCGCCAATAATTCCCTGACTATAATTCCAGAACTTTTTTAAGTCCCATATTCTAATACTACCATTATTCCCGAAATCTACTATTTCCAAAATCATAATTCCCAAACTCTGAGTCCCAAATCCAAATTCCCGACCTCTAATTCCCTTACTAATTCCCCGACCCTAATTCGCGTACTATATTCCAAAATCATAACTCCCAAATTCTGAGTACGAAATTCTCGTAATTCACGAGCTCTATTCCCAAATCCCAATTCCCAAACTCTATGCACTAAATTCTAGTAATCCCGAGCTCTATTCACAAATTCTACTAAATTCTAGTAATTCCCGAACTTTATTCCTAAATCCTAATTCCCAGACTCTAAATTCCGAGCTCTAATTCCCGTAATCGAACCTTGATGGCAGGCATTTGGGCACGGATGTCAAATTGTCAAAATAAAGACCACTCATACCACCTCTAATTGTTTACTATTTGCTATTTCTAGCAAACTGTTCGGACACAGTTGTACGTTGACAAATGACTCAAGGCACCAGCTATACATATACTATATTACCAGGCGATAAGCACAGCGAGTGGGCATTAGCACCAGCATTTATCTATATCAGCTAAACAGATATTCTTTGACCTAATTTAGCAAAAGTCACACAGGTATACAAAACCAACCTTTCCCAATTGTGTGTATCTACAATAAACACAGACGGATACACAAATGCATATGTATGTATTGTCTACGTACCGGGGTATTATTTTTTTCTTCCTTAATTTAATATTTATGTTTCTATCAATCATTCGAGTGTGTCTATAGCACGTTAGGCCTTGTGGCTGCTTTCTAAACTTTAGTTATTCGTATATTGCTTAATTTTTTTAATCAATTAACTATTAAATTCTCCATGGCCGATTGCCTTCCATACTGACATTTAAGGCCAGTTCTCACTAGCACTTGCAATGCTATCATAATATGCAGTCTTCATAACAACAACAACAACAACAACAACAATAATAATAATAATAATAATAATAATAATAATAATAATAATAATAATAATAATGTGGCGCCGTGGAGGAGTGGGTTAGGTCCTCAATGGACTTGAGTCAAGTTAAGCAACATTGGGGCTCTACTCGGCGTTGATTCCTTGGGAAAGGATCTTTACCATAATTTCCTCAGTCTACTCAGCTGTAAATGAGTACCTATCCCTGGATGGCGGGGTAGGGTCCAGCTATGGGTTTAAATAGCAAAAACTCAGCAATGATGGAAAGAAATGAAGGAATAAACGACAACGACGTAAATGGAACCTCTGGCAACAGAGGAGCTTCGTCCGGCAACCAGGTATTCAACCCAATTGAAGGGGAAGACGGTCAGGTACTTGGAGGTCGTCATCCAGCAACTGATCACCACAACGAAATTAATCAACAGCCTGAGATTGGAGCTACAGAAGCAAAAAGGAAGAAATGGACAAGAGAAGAAAATAAGGAAATATGGAGATGGTACATCAGAAGCAACCCGACGGAGAGAGGATATAGAAGAAGATTGGTCAACATCTGGAATGAGAGGAATAACACCCCGCAAACAGAGCAGAGGCTGGCAGACCAAGTAAGGAACATAAAGAAAAAGAACTGGCTCTCCCCAACAGAAAGAGAAGATCTGGAAAGGGAAATGTCACACGACAACGAATTACACGAAGACGAACTGAGAGACGATGCCACAGAAGACGACAGGGAGGATGAAGTATCAAACAACGACACACGAAGAAACACCGACGAAGTAACAGAGAGGACGGAATGGGTAGAAAAGATTAGACAATGGATGGAGCCAGATACAGAGAGAACAAAGATCCCCTCCATGAAAGCCTACAACACCAAGAAATTAAGGGAAAAAACAAGTGAGGTCAATGAAATAATGGGCACAATACACACCACCAGTATTACAGAAACAAATAATTTGGTATATGCAGGAGCAAGATTAGTAGCAGAACTGATGGGGATTCGAACACCAACACCACCAGCACAACCAACCCAACAGAAACCAAAACAGCAACCTCCTTGGAAAAGGCGCCTGGAAAGGCAAATCATGGTGATGAGATCTGACTTGAGTAAACTGAAAGAGATGGCAGAAAAAAGGCTAAGAAGCAAGAAAACAAGGGAGGAACTCAACGAAAAATACAAAGTACAAGAGAGGGGACTAAACAACACAATAGAAGATGTAAAACAGAGGCTTAAGGCCAAAGCACATAAGATCCAACGGTACATGAACAGCGGAATAAGGGATACCAACAGAACAAACTATTCAGAACCAACCAGAAAAGACTATACAGCCAACTAAGAGGGGAAGACAACCACCCAGAGAAATTCCTGAAGCCGAACCAAGTAGAGACTGGGAAAACATATGGAGTAATCCGGTATCACACAACAAACATGCAACATGGCTCCAGGAAGTCAAGGAAGAAGAAACAGGGAGAATAAAACAAAGATTCACAGAGATCACGACAGACACAGTCAGACACCAACCAAAGAAAATGCCAAACTGGAAAGCCCCAGGTCCCGATGAAGTCCATGGATACTGGCTCAAAAACTTCAAGGCCCTACACCCACGAATAGCAGAACAACTCCAGCATTGTATCTCAAATCACCATGCACCCAAATGGATGACCACAGGAAGAACATCCTTAGTACAAAAAGACAAGAGTAAGGGAAATATAGCCAGTAACTACAGGCCTATCACCTGCCTACCAATAATGTGGAAGTTACTAACAGGTATCATCAGTGAAAGGCTATACAATTACCTAGAGGAGACAAACACCATCCCCCACCAACAGAAAGGCTGCAGAAGGAAGTGTAGGGGCACAAAAGACCAGCTCCTGATAGACAAAATGGTAATGAAGAACAGTAGGAGAAGGAAAACCAACCTAAGCATGGCATGGATAGACTATAAGAAAGCCTTCGACATGATACCACACACATGGCTAATAGAATGCCTGAAAATATATGGGGCAGAGGAAAACACCATCAGCTTCCTCAAAAATACAATGCGCAACTGGAATACAATACTTACAAGCTCTGGAATAAGACTAGCAGAGGTTAATATCAGGAGAGGGATCTTCCAGGGCGACTCACTGTCCCCACTACTCTTCGTAGTACCATGATTCCCACGACAAAAGTACTACAGAAGATGGATGCCGGGTACCAACTCAAGAAAAGAGGCAACAGAATCAACCATCTGATGTTCATGGACGACATCAAGCTGTATGGTAAGAGCATCAAGGAAATAGATACCCTAATCCAGACTGTAAGGATTGTATCAGCATGGAGTTTGGAATAGAAAAATGCGCCTTAGTCAACATACAAAAAGGCAAAGTAACGAGAACTGAAGGGATAAAGCTACCAAGATGGGAGCAACATCAAACACATAGATGAGACTGGATACAAATACCTGGGAATAATGGAAGGAGGGGATATAAAACACCAAGAGATGAAGGACACGATCAGGAAAGAATATATGCAGAGACTCAAGGCGATACTCAAGTCAAAACTCAACGCCGGAAATATGATAAAAGCCATAAACATATGGGCAGTGCCAGTAATCAGATACAGCGCAGGAATAGTGGAATGGACGAAGGCAGAACTCAGCAGCATAGATCAGAAAACCAGGAAACATATGACAATACACAAAGCACTACACCCAAGAGCAAATACGGACAGACTATACATAACACGAAAGGAAGGAGGGAGAGGACTACTAAGTATAGAGGACTGCGTCAACACCGAGAACAGAGCACTGGGGCAATATCTGAAAACCAGTGAAGACGAGTGGCTAAAGAGTGCATGGGAAGAAGGACTAATAAAAGTAGACGAAGACCCAGAAATATACAGAGACAGGAGAATGACAGACAGAAAAGAGGACTGGCACAACAAACCAATGCACGGACAATACATGAGACAGACTAAAGAACTAGCCAGCAATGACACATGGCAATGGCTACAGAGGGGAGAGCTAAAGAAGGAAACTGAAGGAATGATAACAGCGGCACAAGATCAGGCCCTAAGAACCAGATATGTTCAAAGAACGATAGATGGAAATAACATCTCTCCCATATGTAGGAAGTGCAATACAAAAAATGAAACCATAAACCACATAGCAAGCGAATGCCCGGCACTTGCACAGAACCAGTACAAAAAGAGGCATGATTCAGTGGCAAAAGCCCTCCACTGGAGCCTGTGCAAGAAACATCAGCTACCTTGCAGTAATAAGTGGTACGAGCACCAACCTGAGGGAGTGATAGAAAACGATCACGCAAAGATCCTCTGGGACTATGGTATCAGAACGGATAGGGTGATAGGTGCAAACAGACCAGGCGTGACGTTGATCAAAGTCAAGAAGAAAGTATCACTGATTGATGTCGCAATACCATGGGACACCAGAGTTGAAGAGAAAGAGAGGGAAAAAATGGATAAGTATCAAGATCTGAAAATAGAAATAAGAAGGATATGGGATATGCCAGTGGAAATCGTAACCATAATCATAGGAGCACTAGGCACGATCCCAAGATCCCTGAAAAGGAATCTAAAAAACTAGAGGCTGAAGTAGCTCCGGGCCTCATGCAGAAGAGTGTGATCCTAGAAACGGCACACATAGTAAGAAAAGTGATGGACTCCTAAGGAGGCAGGATGCAACCCGGAACCCCACACTATAAATACCACCCAGTCGAATTGGAGGACTGTGATAGATAAACTAAATAAATAAATAATAATAATAATAATAATAATAATAATAATAATAATAATAATAATAATAATAATATGTTTTAATGAAAATAATGGCAGAATTTACAGAGTTGATTTTATACAAAATTCTCTCAATTCTTCTAATGACTACTTGTTCATTAGAAGAATTGAGAGAATTTTGAATAAAATCAACTCTGTACATTCTGCCATTATTTTCAATAAAAAAAAAAAAAAAAAAAAAAAAATAAAATAATAATAATAATAATAATAATAATAATAATAATAATAATAACAAAAATTGGTGAAATAAATCCTAAGACAGCAACCATGACCCACGTCTACTTTCTGGGAAAAAACCCACAAATAAAAAAAAAGGACACGCCAAAGCTCACACTGACCCACATCCCTACATCACTGCAACTTACCCCATAAACACTGAAAAACTAAAACGTACTTTATTTATTATTGTTATTTTATATTTGTTTTTTTTGGCACCGAAATAAACCCACGAATTATAGTACCGATTCCGCATCAAAGCTCGTTGACCTACTCCTCAGCGCAGGAATTAGGGCTTCTCTCGATGTCAGGGTCAATATTTACTAATGTTACTGTCGATGGACCGATATCGATTCCATTTTTGGGGGGAGGGGGGAGTAGGGTAGGGAGGGAGGGGGGTAGGGGAAGGAAGGGCCAGGAGGGCTATCTATTTACGTCTCAGGGCCATAGGCCTCTTTGACTCAAGGCCCCCTTGGGGTACCTGAGATGGTTGCTAAGAAGATTAGCTATCTTTTTTTTTCTGGGTTGCATAACGACTTTCTTTACTTATCAGTGATGATAATGTGCTGGTTTTTTGCTTCTGTCTTCTTATCAATTACAACTCTATTTTAAACAAACTATCGCCCTCTTATTCCTTCAACCTGACGAAATAATCTTAAAGAACTCTGATCCTATCTTTCACATACTGTTTTTATCACGTCTGTCTGTTTATTTCTCACCCTTTTAAATCTTACTAAACAACATACACTGCAAAAAACATTCATCTTAAAGGTTTCGACGTTTTTTTTTTAATTCGCATTTAACATCCACACTTCACTTCCATAAAGGGAATTTGGCTCAACGATTATTTCCTCGATTACAACCTCCATTATATATAAGTCTCTTTTGGGACTCACCTTTTCTCTCAACCGACCATCACTTATTTTACACACAAACGCTTCATGAATTAACGCTTCATTTCTGCCATCATTCATATGAATAACCACTGCTCCATCTTCCCGGCTTCCATTCACTTTCATATCCTTACAATTAGACAATGTGTTTATCTCAACTCTCTCTCTCTCTCTCTCTCTCTCTCTCTCTCTCTCTCTCTCTCTCTCTCCTCTTGTAATGTCTTTCAAGTTTCTCTAGCTTCTGCAGAAGTTCCTCTTCAGTGTTCCTATAGTAGCTTCACATCAACCGTTCCACCTCTCCTGAGGGATACGTCTTCCAAAAGTATCCCTCAGGAGATACTTCACATGCCCAGTTCACATCCTGGGTATGTGAACTCTCGAGAGTGACTGCGAGTTTCCAGCCCTGTGACTGGCTTATGAACAGCCAATCTGGAGCGTCGTAAATGACTGGCCTAGACATCAGATGCATGGGTGATGTGAATCTACCATAACTGTCAATCTACCACATGCAAACAACGGCCATTCCACTCTCCAATCAATTATTATTACTCAGAAGACGAACCCTATTTAACAGAACAGGCCCACCAAAGGGCCCATTCATTCCCTTGATATTCAAGCTTCCAAAGAATATTATGGTGTTCATTAGAAAGATTAACCAGACCACTGAGCTGATCAAACAGCTCTCCTAGGGCTGGCCCGAAGGATTAAGATATTTTTACGTGGCTAGGAACCAATTGGTGACCTAGCAACGGGACCTACAGCTTATTTTGGGATCCGAACCACATTATATCGAGAAATTTATTTCTAGGAACCAACTGGTCACCTAGCAACGGGACCTACAGCTTATTGTGGGATCCGAACCATATTACATCGATAAATTTATTTCTATCACCAGAAATAAATTCCTCTGATTCCGCGTTGGCCGAGTTGAGAAGCGAACTTCATGAAAAAAAGAAAAAAATAATAAATTAATAAAAAGATAAAAATGTATTCTCTTCTCCATCTTTGCACCTACATCCTACATCTACGTATCCCACATCAAGGTTTTGCCTTGACCTTCCACCTTCATTGTAATCTATTCATAAGACAGCATCTGATCCACATGCCTTCAAAAACCTTTCTGCAGAAAATTAAATAACAAAAACACTAATAATGAAGAGAATTTATGAAGCTATTTTTGGTTTGTATGGTGTTTTGACGTTGCATGGAACCAGTGGTTATTCAGCAACGGGACCAACGGCTTGACGTGACTTCCGAACCACCTCGAGAGTGAACTTCTATCACCAGAATACACATCTCTCACACCTCAATGGAACGCCCAAGAATCGAACTCGCGGCCACCGATATTTCAAGAGATGAATCATCCCAAAAATATCTACAAATTCACATCGATTACAGAAGGCTGACCTGTATTTCCTCAAACACAAAAGGTTACCACTTTCTCTATTCTGTTATTTTAGGACTGAATAAACCTCCAATAAAAAAAACACTATTATTAACATTTTAGGAAATTATCATATGAGGACTGAACAAATATCAAAATTAAAAAAAAACACTACATTACCATTTTAGGACTAAATAAACCCTGATAAGCACTAACACTATTATTAACACTTTAGGACTGAATACCTTACCTTACAAAACACTATATATAGTAACATTTCAGGACCAAATAAAACTCAAAAACATCATATCATAATCTTAGAACTGAATAAACTTAAATAAAAAACACTATTACTAACATTTCAGGACTGAACAAACCTCAAGATAAAAATAAAAACACTATATTAACATTTTAGGACTGAATAACCCTCAAATAAAAAAAATACACCATTATTAACATTTTAGGACTGAATAAACTTAAACAACACAATTATCAACATTTCAAGACTGAATAAACCTCAAAACAAAAAAAATACATTTTAAGACTGAATATACTTCAAAATAAAAAAAAAACACTTATTAAACATACTACGACTGAAATAAACCTCAACATTATATTTATATATATATATATATAGATATATATATATATATATATATATATATTATATATATATACTATCAAAAATTTCAGGACTGAATAAACCTAATACACACACACACACACCACACACACACACACACACACACACACACACAACATATATATATATATATATATATATGGTTATATTATATATATACATATATATATATATATATATATATATATATATATATATATATATATATATTATATATACTAATAAATTTCAGGACTAATAAACCTATATATGATAAACCTATATATATATATATATATATATATATATATATATATATATATATATAATACTAATAAAATTTCAGGACGAATAAACCTATATATATATATATATATATATATATAATAATATATATTATATATAGATATATATATAATAATCAATTTAGCCAAACTAAAGTCAAGAAAACCTCTGACAAGCATCTGCAGAAGATATCAACGAGGTGGAACTTGTCGTGAACCGTGGGACGAGAGCGCCGTTCACCTGCCGAGGGAGGGAGGGAGGGGAGGGAGAAGTCCTGTAGACAAGGGCCCGCCCATTTCCTTGACAGCCTCCCACTTCATTATCTCTTAAAAGGATTCATCAAGTGGTCTCCCAGTCCAGTATTGCGTTTATGCAGTTTTACGGGGTTGATTCACTCAGTATAAATACTGCCATGCGTGACCGTCGAGTCACTCATTCTCGATTTTCAGTTTTCATAATTCATTTTCTTAATATTATTACCATTATTTATTTATTTTTTTAGAAATTCAGTCTCGTGAAGAACAAGTTGTTTAAAAAATCCACAATTATATATTTGATACTACACATTAAAACATTCTAAAATTTATTTTTTACATAAAATATATTCTAATATTTAATTGTGGATTTTTAAACAACAAATTATTATTACTATTATTAAAATTCAAGCTTCCAAAGAATATTGGGTTCAACCTCCCACCGCAGACCGAACACTGCAGCAGTAACTGATCATGATAGTCAGTGAGTTCACATACGTCGTCTTGTTTCTCTTTTTTCTTTTTTTGCAGCCAAAGTTGGTCCTCATTTGGTCCATCAAGCGAGTCCATTTTAATTTAGTAGTTATAGTTTATATGTTTATTGAAATACGTGCTTCCAGATAGTCATACAATTCTGAATATTTCAGGATATAAACAATAGTTCTAGTAAAGCAAGTTTCCCTTAGAGTAAAGCTTGAAAAACTCTATCAAAAAAATGAAAACAGTATATTATAAATATTACAAATTACTGTCAGCAAGCCACAGAGTGATGATAAATCTTTTGGGACATCAAGACAATAGGTAAATATCAATGTATACAAATGTATACCTTTTAATACTGTTACGTAGGTTCCCCTAAGGAAAAAGGCTGGCAAAAACTCATTTAAAAAGATAAACACGAAAACCTATACTACAAATTACCGCTAGCAAGCAACTTGAAAACAGGTGTCTACGACACACTACATTATGGCCAAAACGCAACTCCCATATCAACAAATTTCAAACTAAACAACTTCAAGATTTTCGTGACAAGGAAATAACATCACACGCTGAAGCCAATCAAGTCTGTGACGAAGACAACAACCAACGGACGAAAATTCGACAGTTTCTGACCCCCGTATGTGCCAAGTCATTCCCGAGCCGACTCAAACCCCTGGGTGAAGTGGAGACCTGAAATGTGGCTGCTCGATTCCCGTGATAAATAAATGAAAGAGATTCGCGTTGCCCTGCATTTCCGTCCCCGTTCCTTGCCATTCGACAAAGAACAGACAAATGTAAACCAACCAGTAAATTAAAGACTCGCCCGTATTCCTTCCCTTGGCACTCGACAAAGAACAGACAAATATAACTTGATAACAAAGAACGAATGTAATTTGTTCACAAAGAAGAACGAAAATAACTTAACAAAAGACATTTTCTTGATCGTAAGCAAGAGTAAAATTTAACTTTGAATGGTCACCAGGGGTCCAGTCAAACAGGAGAAGGACTTACCCTCCTATCAACAGTTATAATCATATATTGATGTATTATTTTGGTTAGTAGGAGTATCACATAGGGTGAATCTAGTCTCCCAAACCGGCCCCCCACCCCTATCCTCCTTTTGAGGAGGGAGGGGCGTTGTGTATATAGGTTAAATAAGTTAAAAAGGGAAAAAGGGTGGGTCCTAGCTAGGATGTTTCCCTTGAACTGTCAGTGTCGCACAGTGTGTGTGTGTGTGAGAGAGAGAGAGAGAGAGAGAGAGAGAGAGAGAGAGAGAGAGAGAGAGAGAGAGAGAGAGATTCCGAATTAACATACAAGCTCATCACTAAACCAAACTTGACAGAGAGAGAGAGAGATTCCAAATCATATACAAGTCTATCACTAAACCAGATTTGAAAGAGAGAGAGAGAGAGAGAGAGAGAGAGAGAGAGAGAGAGAGAGAATTAAATATAAGTTCATCACTACACCTAACCCCCGACCCCCCACAACCCCCTCGCAAGGCCCAATTCCAAATTCGGTCCGTTCTCAGGCCTTACGGTGGTCTTGTCACCTCATCTACAGGAACCGTACGTACCACATAAGGTGCTGTAGGAAAATCAATTATATTCTAAAGCAGGTACTTTTGTAAGATAAAGGTGGAATTTTCTCTGCTATACCTCACTCAGCGGGGGGACAACAAAGTCTGGAAAATATACTCCATAGATGACAAAGTAGGCATTACTTAAGGGTCTCTGCAGCGTCCCTTCGGTCCCTAGCTGCAACTACTTGTATTCCTTTTACTGTACCTCCGTTCATATTCTCTTTCTTCCATCTTACTGTCCACCCGCTGCTAACAATTGTTTCATAGTGCAACTGCGAAGTTTTCCTCCTGTTACACCTTTCAAACCTTTTTACCGTCAATTTCCGTTTCAACGCTGAATGGCCTTTGTTTGTTTATTTGTTTGTATGGTGTTCTTACATTGCATGGAACCAGTGGTTATTCAGCAACGGGACCAACGGCTTTACATGACTTCCGAACCACGTCGAGAGTGAACTTCTATCACCAGAAATACACATCTCTGACCCCTCAATGGACTGCCCTGGATCGAACTAGCGGCCACCGAGGTGGTATCTAACACCATGCCGACCACGCCACTGAGGCGCTGAATGGCCTTAGTTGCCCCGGTGCTTGGCATCATGCCGAAAATCATAAATCAAAATCAAACTTGACCTTGGGTGACAACGGACCCCCAGAATCCTTCCAGGATTCGGCAATCCTTCCCCCGACCGAAGGAACGAAGTAAGGTCTATAACTCTATATATCTGTAGCCTCTATAGAGATACATCTCTATAGACCTTGGAAGGACGTAAAAGCCCAAGGAACAACGACGAAGACGTTCAAAAACGGACCTGCGCAGCAACGATGCCCACGTAGCTAGCTGGTCGCTCGTAGTAAACTTTTATGGCGCGTGAGTTGTGCCTGACCATAAAGTTCGCCTCCGCTGAAGCCCCGAGAGAGAGAGAGAGAGAGAGAGAGAGAGACAGAGAGAGAGAGAGAGAGAGAGGAATCTAAATAAGAGCCTCATAAAAACCTCTTGTTTGCCCATATTAACAACCCCAAGATAGATCAACTCTTTGATAGAGTATTACAAATACAGGATTAATAATAACCCATAGACGCTAATCTTATATTTTTTAGTCCACTCTCATATTAACAAGGCGTCCTAACAATTTGAGATATAACCTGAGAGAGAGAGAGAGAGAGATAAATAAGAGCCTCATAAAGACCTCTATTTGTTCATATTACCCAGGCGTCATAACAATTAGAGAAATAAGCTGAGAGAGAGAGAGAGAGAGAGAGAGAGAGAGAGAGAGAGAGAGAGAGAGGTGGCTCGATAAGGTGTATTAAGATCGAGTGATGGGGCCAAGGGACGAATAACTCACGAAAAATGAAACAAGAGGTCCAGAAGTAACCGATACGATTCTTTACAGCGCAGGGGCGAATGGACCGGTTGAGGAGGAGGAGGAGGAGGAGGAAGCTATTATTTGGCGTCCAGGATTTTAGCATCCAATGAAGGAAGGTAGATTTATTAGCGTTTCGAATACAATTCCTCTGAGTCGGCGTTGGTAGCCGAGCGCGAAAACCAATCGTCCAGACGAGGAACTTTTTTTGTGGCCAGAGCCCAAGCGCTAGGGCCTATGAGGGCATTCAATGCTGAAACGGAAATTGACAGTAAGATGACTTGAAAGGTGCAACAGGAAGAAAACCTCGCAGTTGCACTATGAATCCATTGTTAGAAGAGGGTGGAAGTAAGAGGAAAGAAAGAGAATATGAACGGAGGTACAGTAAAAGGAATGAGAGCGGTTGTAGCTAAGGGCCAAAGGGACACTGCAAAGAACGCTAATTAATGCCTACAGTGCATCGCATGAGGTGCACTAAAGGAACTAACAACCTCCCCTCCTCCCCTTTTTTTGTTTGTTTGTAAGGTGTTTTTACGTTGCATGGAACCAGTGGTTATTCAGCTACGGGACCAACGGTTTTACGTGACTTCCGAACCACGACGGGAGTGAATTCCTATCACAAGAAATACACCTCTTTAACACCTAAGTGTGATGCCCGAGAATCGAACTCGCGGCCATCGAGGTGGCAGGCCAAGACCATACCGATCACGCCACTGAGGCACTTCCCATCACCCGGATGGGATCCAAGCTTATGAGTAAGGTATTTAAATCATACAAGTAAAACCACCACATAACAATTTACTACCAAACAAATGATATGTAATAAAGGTGTTAAGTATTCATACTCGAGTTTAACAGAATGTTAGCCAGCGAAACTTAATGAGAATAACAAAAGTTGAAGAGGGAGTTCTATAAATAAAAAATAATGTACTTATATCAATAAAATTAAAGTATTCTTTGCAATCCACTCTACAACGAAAAATCATAACGGGGGCCATTTGAATAAAATCTAAACTAAAAAACTGCTGGGATATATACATTTTGCATCACCGTATAGAATACAGCCGTTACTAAGACTGCAAAACCCTGCCTTAGGTTTCAAGACTTATAACTAATGGTATACTGTAACTTACCCAGGCATATATATACGTGTATATATATGTATATATATATATATATATATATATATATATATATATATTTTATATAGATAGATATATATATATATATATTCATAAGTAAAAAAATGCCCCGAAGTTCTTCTACGCAACAGTTTTCTGTACAACCTATAATGCTATATAAATCCATCAGCTATACGGACGGTAGCGCTTTAGCTGCTTCCCAGATGCGGTAGAGAGAGGGTGCGTCCCTCGCCTCCGAAAAGCGCTGCCAGATGCACGATCCACAGCTAAATTTAACTTTAAATAAAATAAAAGCTATTAAGGGTAGAGGGTTGCAAATTGGTATGTTTGATGTCTGGAGGGTGGATGATCAACGTACCAATTAGCAGACCTCTAGCCTCGGAAGTTTTTTTATTTTTTTTTTTTTTAAATCTGGGGCGGACAGGAAAAAAAGTGCAGACGGACGGACGGACAAAGCCGGCCCGATAATTTTATTTCACAAGAAATCTAACAATGACGGATATCCAGACCATACCTATTATCTGCGCCAAAATTACACAAATTCTGTCATTTTTCATCGTGATATATATTCTCGATGCGTGAATCAAAGTAATTGTCATTTCGGGTTAAAATAAGCCACATTTTTTATCACGGGAACAAAAAATTAAAATCGACCGTAATAGCCATAAAACGCCTGCAAGTACAGGTTCTATTCTACACAATATAGATACTCTCCCCTGTTTTCAAGCTATATTTAAAGGA
Organism: Macrobrachium nipponense; assembly: GCF_015104395.2. Lineage (NCBI taxonomy): Eukaryota > Metazoa > Arthropoda > Malacostraca > Decapoda > Palaemonidae > Macrobrachium > Macrobrachium nipponense. Next base: position 54,183,052 of record NC_087218.1, on the reverse strand, counting down.
ATAACTTTAATTTCACACTCCAATCAAAATCTATTATTATTATTATTATTATTATTATTATTATTTCACAAAACAAATTTCACACTATATCTAAATCTATTATCCTTCTTATTACTATTTCACAAAATTAATTTCACACACAATATCAAAATCTAATAATAATAATAATAATAATAATGGTAATTATTATATTATTCTTATTATTATAATAATAATTATTATTAATATTATTATTATTATTATTATTATTATTATTATTATTATTAATATTATTAATATTATTAATATTATTAATATTAGTAGTAGTAGTAGTATAGTAGTTATAGTAGTAGTAGTAGTAGTAGTAGTAGTAGTAGTAGTCTATCATTTCACATTAATCTCGAACATTTATATTTCACAATGGCATAGATAACAGCAAGATATGACTCGGATAACTCGTGCATGTATCAATAAACTCGACCTACAATGATTACAATGACGTTGGGTAAAATGTGGGTCTCTCTCAAACTATATCACAATGATCATGATAATGATGATTACAGTGATACATTTATGAAATTACTTGCCAAAACTAAAAAGGGAAAAGGTATCCATTTATCATAAAGTCTTATCTGAACCCTGATACGTATACCTATTTCTGTATCACTGTTTCAACAACAATAACAATATCGTTATATATATATATATATATAGATATATATATATTATATATATATATATATCATATATATATATATATATATATATATATATATATAATCTACAATAACTGAAAAGAATCCCCTTTCACCAAATTACTTGCGAGTTTATTCATGTAATTACTTTAAATAATACGAATTTAAATAAATCATTCAAAAGCATGACTCACCATACTTTTCTTTATAAGTGACTTACTATATTTTGTTTGTGACTCAATACTTTTGTTTGTCTGTGACTCACCATCCTTTGTTTGTAAGTGACATACAATACTTGTGATTGTAAGTGACTCAACATACGGTTTTGTGTGTGTTCTTTACCATATGTTTAGTTTGTAAGGGACTTACAATACATTTGTTTGTGACTCACCAAACTATTGTTTTGTAAGTGACATACCAAACATTTTCTTTTGTATGTGACACCATACTTTGTTTGTAAGTAACTAGCCATACTTTTGTTTGCACTGACTTATCATACTATTGTTTATAAGTCCAAGTGTCATTTTAAAATGCGCTGTCTTTATTTGTACTTCTAAACGGATAAACTTTTGCTGTTAAGTATGTAATTTAAAAAAAAAAAAAAAAAAAAAAAAAAAAAAAAAAAAAAAACAAAAAAAAAAAAAAAAAAAAAAAAAAAAAACAGAAACAATTCATGAAAACGTAATACAAACGTGCATGCATCTATTTATTTTTCATGTGTGTAACAGTCGCTTCGAGACATGTCAAAAACCTAGTGCCACCTTCTCTCTCTCTCTCTCTCTCTCTCTCCTCTCTCTCTCTCTCTCTCTCTCTCTCTCGTCAGAGGCCAACATATCACAGTCACATCTTGGGGCAATATGGCTACGACTAGACCTCATCAAACCACTGCTCGTGTGCGTGAGGACGACATAATGTGATCTCAGCAACTTTATAAGTAATTACCGAGTGCCACAGATACGTGACTTCAAAGGCTAGTTGTTACTTATAATCACTGCGAGAAAATAAAAACGCAATTCGTTTCCTCAATCTGTTCATTGAGTCACGTTCACCTGCGCCTTCATTTTTAAGACTTCATTGCCAATCAGGTGGATTTTGGTTCTGAACTAATATTCTATAAATCAGTATTGTATTTTTTTTGGTCTAAATTGAAGTGATAAATATATAAAGTACAAGTAACATGCAATAGCTAATTGTGGTGTTCAAATGAACATCGTATTCTTTGGAAGCTTGAATTCCAAGTCAATGGCCCATGTAAGCCTGTTCCATATGGATACGGTTCATCTTAATAATAATAATAATAATAATAATAATAATAATAATAATAATTGATTGACAAAATCCAAAAGAAAGTGTCAATCACTGATGTCGCCATACCATAGGACACCAGAATTGAAGAAAAAGAAAATAGAAATAAGAAGGATATGGGATATGCCAGTGGAAATTGTGCCCATAATCACAGGAACACTGGGCACGATCCCAAGATCCCCGAGAGGGAATCTGGAAAAACTCGAGGCTGAAGTAGCGGCTGAAGTAGCTCCAGGACTCAAGCAGAAGAGTGTACACCTAGAAACGACACACATAATAAGAAAAGTGATGGACTCCCAAGGAGGGAGGATGCAACCCGGAACCCCACACTATAAATACCATCAGGTCGAATTGGAAGACTGTGATAGACCAATAATAATAATAATAATAATAATAATAATAATAATAATAATAATAATAATAATAATAATAATAATAATAAATTTAATCATACAAGGTGTTCGATATGAATACAATCCACTTTCAATTACACAAAAATGACACTAATAAAACTGTATGATATGAATAAAAACGTGACCACTCAAGCCGAACCAGTAAATAAATACATATAACGTGAATCATCATCTCACATAAGAAATCCATCACAAGGGCATCGCATATTATTCTGCGCAGGTAGCGCGTCATGAACTTGAATCTCATCGCGTTTTCAACTGTCCTCACCTGACTGGCTATTGGGCAACTGCCCATCCTCACTCGAGGATTAGATCTGACAACTCTGATGGTGTGACACTACACGAGATAAGTGTATGAGGTAGAAAGTGTTACACTACACGAGGTACTGGGTGTATGGGGTAGAAAGTGTTACACTACACGAGATACTGGGTGTGTGAGGTGGAGACTACATGGGATAGGTGTATTGATGTAGGAAGTGGCAACACTACACGGAGGATGGTGTAGAGGCACGCAAGTGGTAACACTACATGATATAGGTGTATGAGGTGGAAAGTGTAACACTACATGAGATACTAGGTGTATGAGGTGGAGGGTGTAAAACAACATGAGATAGGTGTATGAGGTGAAAGGTGTTAACACATGAGATAGGTGTATGAGGTGAAAGGTGTTAACACATGAGATAGGTATATGAGGTGGAAGGTGTAACACTACATGAGATAGGCTGCATGAGGTGGAAGGTGTAACACTACATGAGATAGCTGCATGAGGTGGAGAATGTGACACTACATGAGATAAGTGAATGAGGCAGAAAGTTTTACACAACACGAGATACTAGGTGTATGGGGTAAAAAGTGGCAACACTACATGAGATAGGTGTACTACGAGGTTGAAAGTGTAACGCTACAAGAGATAGGTATATGAGGTGGAAAGTGTAACACTACATGAGATTCGTGTATGAGGTCGAAAGTGATAAGTATCAATTCACAAATACAAGTCCTGAGTCATGGCTGTCAGCTTACTTATTTAAGTGTGGAGGCCAACGGGACCAATTTGAAAGTGCAACCTAGTACACTTTTCCAGCCCAGGTTAGATGAAAACAATAATGATGCAATCTAATCGTGCCCTTAGGACTTATAATCACTTATTTAAAAGATACTGTCAGTACAATATAAGATTTTTATCTCTCTATCTTGAATACTGTTTCTATGTGACGTTTTTTATCTTTACTTTTATCTTTACTTGACCAACCCAACAATGACTGTCCTCTCACGAATTAGGTCTGTATATGAGTCAACTTTAGAACTTACTCTTACGTAGACAATTTTAATGTGAGTGCAAATAGTTATGCTTCAATTTAATTCAATACATGCGTACATATATGTGAGTGTGTGTGTATTTATATATATATATATATATATATATATATATATATATATATATATAACATACATAAGTATGTATGTACATGCAAATGTGTGTGCTTGTAATAACCACAATGGCTCCTCTCAACTTCTCGAATTCTTCACACTTTCTGGATACGATTGTCATTACAAAGCCTACAGATCCAAATGCAAGAAGACGCAGTAATTCTAACATATTCTGATGCACGTGGCAGGACTCGAACCGGCATCCAGGGTATCAGAACGAGGTCAGGTAGCTGATCTGACCACGAGAAGGCTATAATAGTGTACATGAGAGGATGAAGATATATCTTATCAGTTGACAACGACGATACTTGTGTTATAAAATGACCTTGTATCGAAATAAGAGTAAATATGGTAAGTACAGATTCAGCATGAGTAATACAGCGAGCTTTCAGCGAAGTATGACTCCTCATACTTGGACGGGAGAATTTATGAAAATGAAATCCACCGAACGACGAACACGTGAGAGGAATTGAATAAAAGAGGAGCTTCGGAGAAACTTGATCAAATTGGGCTACTGAGTACAAACCACCCAAAACAATATTCAAATAAGTTGATCAATTGATTAAAAAATTGAATATTCGGAGACGTACAACGCTACGACAAGGAACCAGAATTAGACTATAAAATTTAGGTCAAAGACCAACCGCTGGGACCTGTAAGGTCATTCAACGCCGAAAGGGAAACAGGAAAAAATGGTTCGAAAGACGTAACAGGTGGAAAACCTCGCAGCTCAACTATGAAATAATTGTTAGGAGAGGATGTAAGAAAGTAAGATGGAAAACAGAGAATATGAATGGAGGTACAGTAAAAAAAAAACAAAAAAAAAAAAAGAATGAAAGTGGTTTGAAGCTAGGGGCCGAAGGGACGCTGCAAGGAACCTTAAGCGATGCCTACAGTGCACCGCATGAGGGGTACTGACATGATTACTCCCCTACGGGAAAATTTACGACAATGACCTAATATAAGTCAATTGATTTGTAAAATAATTAGAGAATTACAACCTCGCCACTAAAGACCTTCGAAGTACGATACAGAAATTCGCTGAGAGCAAAGAATAAACAATTACTTAACCTGTTTTTATTTGAAGAGCGAAACACTATAGGAATGGCAAGGCAAGCCTCATACCCTCTACTAGCCCAGGCCCGAAGGAAGAAGAAGAAGAAGAAGAAGAAGAAGAAGGAAGGAAGGGGAAAGGAAGAAGAAAAAGAAGAAGAAAAAAGGGAAGAAGAAGAGGAGGAGGAGGAAGGAAAAAGAAGAAGAAAAGGAGGAGGGAGGAAGAAGGAAGAAAAGAAGGGAAAAGGGGAGGAGGAAGGAAAAAGGAGGAAAGAGGAAGAAGGAAAAAGGGAGGAAAAAGAAGAAGAAGAAGAAGAAGAAGATGAAGATGAAGAAAAGGAGAGACGAAGGAAAGGAAGTGAAGGATAATCTCGCCTTTTGAAGGACTCGTCTCTCAAAACAAAGGAAGGATGAGGAGGGATGCAAAAAAAGAGAGGAACTAACGATCACAAAAGTATCAACCGAACTACAAAAGAATGTTCTTATGAGAGAGAGAGAGAGAGAGAGAGAGAGAGAGAGAGAGAAACATAATGACTAGAAAGCATGCAATTCTCCCCTTTAGCTACAGGAACGCCTGTATTGTATGCCTCTTGTATTCTGGGTTCTTTCGTATTCCACAGGCATTGACAGTAATCGTGAAGTCCAATGAAGATTTGTGTGTGGGTGTATGTTTGTATATACTATACACATTCATAAGAAGGACTCTGCTCCTACGACGAGGACAACAAAGAAAAGCTTCCTGCCATTACGACCGCCCGTTCTCTCTCTCTCTCTCTCTCTCTCTCTCTCTCTCTCTCTCTCTCTCTCTCTCTCTCTCTCTCTCTGTAGTATGAATCAAAGACGCAACACCCGATACTCATACGGCTTCTATCACGTGGGATTTTTCTTTGTTTAATATAAAACAAAAAAGAAATTAATGAAAAAAGTATAGTATGAAAAAATATTATGCTTGTTGTTAAAATTAAGTATTTCCATAAAACGTTTATGCACACAAATTATCGAAAATATAAAATAAACAAAAACGACAACACAAACTGACGTCAAAATAAATAAATCAATAAATAATATTGAAAAGAATCACCACTGAAATAACAATGCAAAGCATTGTAAAGATAGAATTTTTCCCTTTAGCTATCAAAAGCTTAATCAAAATTAAATAACTCCCTATAATCTTCATTAGAATTAAACAAATTGTAAAAATAATATGCATCTACTTCTAGGATTCGAACTATACATTTCATTTGTATCTATCCTAGGATTCGAACTTCACATTTCATTTGTATTTATCCTAGGATTCGAACTAGTATACATTTCCTAGGTGCAGTTTCTCGCGCTAGGCGCGCTTCGGCTGTCACTGACCAACCTATAGAAAAAACATAGCCCTATCGGGTAGGCCTAACCGCCACGCGACCTGAGACGACGTACCTAAAACCAAAGGGCATCAGCTTCGATTATTGTGATCATGTATACCCGTGCCCATGCTGTCTAAAAGGACGGTCATATACGAGAGAGTCGAGAGTAAGTAGGACCTGGGCCTTGGGACTACACACAGAAATATAAATAGTTACTTTAGTTGAATGAGTTAAATTATTCGTGGCCACTTGGAAATCGGAGGAAGGAAAAGCTGAAGAAGTTGGACAGCAAAGTTTGAGTGAAACGACAGAAACGGATGAGAATTAAAAGGCGGTGAGCTTTGCAGTTATAGAGTGGACACCTACACCAAAACAAACACATTTAGGCACATACAGAACCTATTAGTAAACTACGTACAAACACAAACAGACACGACCACATAAACAAACATATAATTACACAAACACACAAAGGATTCTCCAAACTAAGTACAGTCGATGGTTCGTCTTGAAAGCACATTTAAGAACCTATTAAAACGCGTACACGCACACAAACACAACCACATATACACACGCGCACATACACACAAAAAACACACACGAAGGATTCTACAAACAGTACAATCGATGGTCCTGTTGAAGGCACATCACAGAACCTATTAAACTCGTACACACACAGCCACATATACACAAAATGCACATACACAAAAACACACGAAGGATTCTACAAACTAAGCACAGTCGCTGGTCCATCTTGGAGGCACATTGCAGAACCTATTAAAAACACACACAACCAAGCACAACCAAACGCGCACACACACACACACACACACACACACACACACACTTTGAGCCTCCTTACGCGTAGACAGACGGATCAATACCCCCTCCCCCGCCCCGCCCCCCTCCCTTTCCTCCGGCACGCCCCTCGTACGCCCACACAAACCGTCTGCTTTTGCTGCTGTAACTTCGGGCTACAAAGGTATCACTGCCATTAGCTGGATTAAGCAAGGCCTTCCCCCCTCTCCCCCTCCCCCCCTCCCCCCCCCCTCTCCCCCAACCCACTTTCCCTCCCCTCAACCAGCTTTTGAAAAAGCTTTTGACTGCGTGCGTGCGTGCATGAGTGCGTGCGCTTTCGCTTACGTGTGCAACTCCCCAACACACACACAGCTGTGAGAATCAGACACCTATCAGTTTAGGTAACATCCAAAAGCGTCTAGATACTTTGAGAGAGAGAGAGAGAGAGAGAGACTCTCTCAGTCCCTATACAAACTTTTCGAGGCAATATTCACATCGAGTTTTTTCATAGCGAACATAATAAACACGAAAGTCAATTTAACTAAGATCATTCAAATGGGAAAAGCCAAATGTCATTCTATAATAATTAGCACATCAATATTTCGGTATCGCTGCTCTGGTGACGTGAAATATTTACGTTTCTCTCTCTCTCTCTCTCTCTCACAACCATTAAAGAACACACATTCTCCATCCTACCAATTACCCTTCTTCCCCAACCTACCAACTGCCATTGTCCGTCCTACCAATTACAGTTGTCCATCCTATCATTCTTCCCCATCCTACCAATTACCTTTCGCCTCCATCCTACCAATTATCATTTTCCATTCATCCTACCAATTACCATTCTCCTCCATCCTACCAATTATCATTCTTATCCATCTTACCATTTGCCATTGTCCATCCTATTAATTACCATTGTTCTTCATCCTACCAATTACCATTCTTCTCCATCCTACCAATTTCCATTCTCCTCCATCCTACCAATTACCATCCTCCGTCATACCAATTATCATTCTTCTCCATCCTACCAATTACCATCGTCCATCTATTAATTACCATCCTTCTCCATCCTACCAATTACCATTTTCCTCCATCCTACCAATTACCATTCTTCTCCGTTCTACCAATCATAATCGTCCATCGTGTTAATTACCATTCTTCTCCATCCTACCAATTACCATTCTTCTCCATCCTACTTATCTCGAACTGGTAAAATCCCAAAAGAATAATCCATTGAATTCAATCTAACCTACCACCAATCTAACCTAACCACAGCATCCTCTGTCCTGTCAGCCACTCATCTAGGCCAATTTGCCCAAATCCTCGCTGTGTTAAGACGCAGCATCTAACCTGTCTGTCTGTCACGATCTGTCAATATAAACAGCATCCATCTTATTTATCTCGATCTCTCAATATACATAGCAACTATCTCAATCTGCCGATGTACACGGCAGTCATCTCAGTTACTTCAATCTGCCAATATACACAGCATCCACCTTATCTTTCGTTATCCGTCAATATACACAGCATTCATCTTATCAATCTAAATCTGCCAATATACATAGCATCTATCCCAATCTGCCAATGTACACGCCATTCATCTATTTCGATCTGTCAATATCCACAGCATTCATCATATCTTCTACTATCTGTCAACATACACAACACCTATTTCAATCTGTCAATATACACAGCACCTTTTTTATCTATCTTCATCTGTCAATATACACAGCATTCATCTTACCTTTTGTTATCTGTCAATATACACAGCACCTATTTCACTCTGTCAATATACACAGCAACTATCTTCATCTGTCAATATACACAGTATTCATCTTATCTATCTCAAACCGTTAATGTACACAGCAGCCAGCTTAATTATCGCAATCTGATAATGCACAGCATTCATATCAATTTCCTCAATCTATCAATAGACATAGCATCTATCTTACATATTTTCATCTGTCCATATACACAGCATCCAACTTATTTATCTCAATAATGTTACTATACACAGCATTCATCTTATCTATCTCAAACCGTTAATATACACAGCAGCCAGCTTAATTATCGCAATCTGATAATGCACAGTATTCATATCAATTTCCTCAATCTATCAATATACATAGCATCTATCTTACATATTTTCATCTGTCCATATACACAGCATCCAACTTATTTATCCCAATCTGTTACTATACACAGAATTCATCTCAATAGTCTAGATCTGTCAAATACACTGCATCTACATTACATATCTCAATCTGTCAATATACACAGCATCCAACATATTTATGTCAATCTGTTAATATACACAAAATTCATCTCAATAATCTAGATCTGTCAATATCCACAGCATCCACCTTACATATCTCAATCTATCAATATACACAGCATCCACCTTACATATCTCAATCTATCAATATACACAGCATCCACCTAATCATCCAAATATATCTATATACACAGCGTCCAACCTATTTATCTCAATCTGTCAAGACATACAGCTCTCATCTAATCTCACTCTGTCAATATATACACAGCACGTATCTATCTCAATCTGTCAATATACACACAGCACTCATCTTACCTATCTCAATCTGTCAATAAACACGCCGTCCAACCTATTCACAGCACGCAACCTATCTATCTCAATCTGCCAAAACACACACAGCATCCCTTCAATCCATCTAAATCAGGCAAAAAATATCCACGAAAACCCGTAGGAAATGACAAAGTCAACGACCGCAGCTGCTGCTGCTGACACACACACACACACACACACACACACACAGAGAGAGAGAGAGAGAGAGAGAGAGAGAGAGAGAGAGAGAAGAGAGAGAGAGTTCCGCAGGAAGGCGAGAGAGAGAGAGAGAGCATCATTCATCCCGAAGACACTCAGACGCGCGAGATAATCGCTCGCAATTATCTGCATTCCGCTGACCTCGATTCGTATATCTGGCAAGTTCGTTTAGCGAGTGAAAGCGGTGTCACATCAGGCGCAGGTTGTCGCCAAGAATATAGTCTACCATCAACGTCAACGCGTAGATTCATAAAGGTAGGATGGAAAGCCAACTGACACTAATGATCCTATGCTGGCGTACTACAAGCACTCATTGAGTACTAACAAGACGTTTTGCGCTGGATGACAGGTAAAATGGCAGGTTAAATGACAGTTTATTCCAAAGGTTAACTACCGGGGATTTCAAATCCCCTGGATGGAGAGGAATCGATGATTCCCTAAAAGGAATTTCGAGTCGGATGCATTGCAACATCAGTCTTTTGCATTTTGGGATGATATCCTTCTCCAAATAATGGAGATCACACCATATCTAAATGTGGAAGTTTCGTGAATATTTAGAGCGTAGTAAATAATTTTCTCACGAACAATTAACATCTTTGTTCGAACAAGAATAATTAGACGGCATTCTCCTATAATAATTAATATGAGCTTTGCTTGCAAAAAAGAATATTTAGACGGCATTCTCCTATAATAATTAATATGAGCTTTGCTTGAAAAAGAATACTTAGTCATTCTCCTATGATAAATAATATGAGTTTTGCCTGAAAAATATTTAGACGGCATTCTTAAACATAATACTCTACTTTTTAACAAGCCAAAATAATAACTCTCTCCTTGACGCCCACGGGCCTTCCAAAAATGTACGCAGATGGGCTAGCAATTGTTGTCGTTTTAGATTTAGCTGGCCCTTATGCCAGCACGGGCTGTTGCTCCTAAAGCAGCCCGTAAAGGGCTGGCAAGAATTGAGTTATAAATTCGGGTCGGTTATTCCCGTTCTGCTGCAAATGACACAGCCACCCTCCTGAAACAACCGACGCTCTTGCGCGCTACATTTGAAAGAAAGAAGATAAACGAACAATACAAAACTGCAGTAGCAGTGAATGTGGAAATCCATCTCAAGCCACTTAACGTAGTGAATGCCTGGGCCCCTAAATAACATGGACCCCTGATGACTGAATGGTTCAATCTGAGGCAGGCCATTTAGATGCGCCGTTAATTTCCTTCTGTGAAACAGCCACGATAAGAATTGGGACTGATCTCTCTCTCTCTCTCTCTCTCTCTCTCTGTACTGAAAGGTGTTCTTTTGGTGACTTCGTCTACACTACGATGAAAAATGGGCCTTGTGGGCTTGTTCCATATGAATAGGGGTTTATCTTTTGAATAATAATAATAAGAAAAACTAAATGCTGAAGTAGCTCCAGGACTCATGCAGACGAGTGTGCTCCTGGAAACAGCACACACGGTGAGAAAAGTGATGGACTCCTAAGGAGGCAGGATGCAACCCGGAACCCTACACTATAAAAAAAAAAAAACAAAAAAACACCCAGTCGAATAGGATGGCTGTGATAGACCAATAATAATAATAATAATAATAATAATAATAATAATAATAATAATAATAATAATAATAATAATAGGAACGAAAATAAACTTCCCTATACTGTGATGATAATAATAAAGTAGGTAGTAACTTAATAACAATAATTAATTAATAATAAATAAATAAAACTATATATATATATAATTCATAATAAATAATTAAGTATATATATATATATACATATATATATATATATCCATATATATATATATATATATATATATCTAATATATAGAATATATATATATATAACAAATTTCAATATTTTAATTATAGACTAATTTATGAAATTCGGACTGTGAAGCCAAGCACTGGGGCCCTTGAGGCCATTTAGCCCTCAAGACAGAGGAAGTTGGAGTGGTTGAACAGCAAAAGGAACATAGATGTAGAAAATACAGGAGATGAAGAACAAGGGCCTATAGGTGGAACTGGGGGTTAACCCAACAGTAATAGAGAGGTTGGACAGCAAGGTTGAAGAAAGAAAACAGGAACGGAGGTAAAGTCAAAGGCCAACAAGGCGTGATCCGACCTCCAGCTTACTTAGGACGCGTGCAAGACTTTCCCCTCACACATAAGTTGTAAATATATTATTCCTAACTTTTAACATAAATTAAGACGTGCTAAAATCTAAGGTCAAATACAACCTTGTATCTCCAACGAAAATTAAAATAAATACGCTATATATTATCAGAAATCATTTTTCTGTACTGTCTAGCATACCCATTATGTTTTACATTTTCACTCTAATAAATAAATCATAAACATCCTATCCTAAAATTCCCGTATCTTTAACTCAAAGCAAAACACCTTTTTCAGACCTTTCCTAACCCCGAACAAGAACAAGAACAAATTAGTTTATAGGCTTACTCCCCGAGTAAGCGAAACTTGAGTGCAGCCAGGGGCCAATGGGTCGTAGCGAACACCCTTTAGGAATGCCTACGCTGATACTGAATTATATCTTAATTACTTGATAAGATTCTCTTCATTAAAAACGAGAAAAGCAAATTTTTATGTGGACTGAAGATTTACTACTTCATGTTTATCAAACAGCTCTCTCCTCTGGAGTATGCTCTTGACTACATTATTGATTAAGTCTACTTTTGCTCATTTTTACTTTTATTCTTAAATAAGTAATCTCTTCTTTCCATATTTCTCTTTTACCTTCTGCTACGTCTTTTAAATGAAAACCATAGTACTCTTCGGAAGCTTGAATTTCAAGTCAGTAGCCCCTTAATTCTTTGTGTGTGTGTGTGTGTGTGTGTGTGAACAAAGAACAGAGAGAGAGAGAGAGAGAGAGAGCGAGCAATACCCTTTCGTATCGTCAATGGGATTCATCTTAATAATAATAATAATAATAATAATAATAATAATAATAATAATAATATATTGGAAGGAGACCCTCTTTCAAACAAGTCTTATTGAAAGATATTGCTGCATCAGCTGCATTCAACGTTGTATAGTCTTCTCTATTTTTCTAATAATAGCTTTCTCTCTGCTACTACAACTGGCGAGTATTGCGCCGATATGACTCATCAGGAGTCAATTTCAGGGATAATGGTTAAAAATCTATTTGTCACAGTAAATGAACAAATAGGTCAAAATATAAGTTAATCTAGTGACCAACGTTTCTCTCGGTATCATCCGAGCATGATCACGGCAGTGGATCGGAGCAGACTGTTGGTGCTGTCAGGATCTTGACAGACCAAGTCTGCTCCGATCCACTGCCGTGATCATGCTCGGATGATACCGAGAGAAACGTTGGTCACTAGATTAACTTATATTTTGACCTATTTGTTCATTTACTGTGACAAATAAATAAATTTGTAACCATTATCCCTGAAATTGACTCCTCCTGATGAGTAATATCGGCGCAATACTCGCCAGTTTAGCAGAGAGAAAGCTATTATTAGAAAAATAGAGAAGACTATTTACAAGTTGAATGCAGCTGATGCAGCAATATCTTTCAATAATAATAATAATAGTAATAATAATACCCAGTCGAATAGGATGACTGTGATAGACAAAAAAAAATAGTTTAATAGCAATAATATTTATAATAATAATGGAGAAGCAAATCCACAGTTATGTTAATGTACATATATTTAAATTAAAAACAGCAAGGATAGCTTCGGGAATCTGTTTGGTTCCCCTTATTAATCTGAACCGAAAAGATTCCCGAAAGCTATCCTTGCTGTTTTTAAATTTAAATATATGTACATTTGCATAACTGTGGATTTGCTTCTCCATTTGAAGACTCGTGCTACCATGAGGATTTTTTAATAATAATAATAATAATAATAATAATAATAATAATAATAATAATAATAATAATGAGGTTATATAGACTGATTTGCGAGCATAGTTTCATGATAAAAAAAAAAAGAGCCAGAATGTATTCCTAAACCTCTTGGGGACCTACCTTGAATATTTTACAAGATTCCTTATAAACTGATGAATAATTAATCAGATTCTTGTCAATACATCGTTCTCATAACTGACGAGGCAGCACATACGCATTGCGCATTTATACTGGGATTAACATTTTCCCTAAATGAATCACTGCTTCCGGTACAAAAGTCAATTTTTTACAAAAACCAGATACAACTCTAAATAATGGAATGATACTTTTTCTTTCACCTAGGATTCGAGCCGCTATAAATACATGCATGCACGTGTACTGCTGACCAGCCAAGAAGATGATGACCTACGAGAAGGTCGAAACGTCGCGATAAGCCAGAGCTACACCAGCATTAATACCAGCTGAATACCAGAGACGACCCCGGCCTGACATTGACCTCGCTTATGGAATGATACCAACACCGACGACAATCTGCTTGACCTGGACATGAGATCTGCCATTCCTGTATATACTGATAATAATAGTATTGACAGAAAAATCCTGTTCAAAATAAAATGTCCCATTCAGGATTATTTAGATTTATCCCCGATTTGAATATTGGCCAATTATTAAGAAGTATCGCTGAGCCAGAGAAGCGAGTAATGAGCAAAATAGAAAAGATAATATATGAGATTGATTCGTTGAATTCTGCTATTTTATTCAACAGAATTTGTTTAAAAGAGGGTCGCCTTCCCAAATAATAATAATAATAATAATAATAATAATAATAATAATAATAATAATAATAATAATAATATAATAATAATAATAATAATAATCTGGAAAAATGAGATGCTGAAGTAGCTCCAGGACTCATGCAGAAGAGAAGAGTGTGCTCCTAGAAACGGCGCACATTGTGAGAAAAACGATGGACTCCTAAGGAGGCAGGATGCAACCCGGAACCCCACACTATAAATACCACCCAGTCGAATTGGAGGACTGTGATAGACCAAAAAAATAATAATAATAAAACAAAATGAAATAAAATAAATAAAAAGGTAACACCAAGTGCAAAGCAAAATCCGATGTAACTCAACCCATAATATGGAAGGTCGGTAGCTGGAATCTGGCCCATCGATTCCTCGGGGAAATCAATTTTCACTCTCGCCCCAGACAAGGAAGCTCGAACTACTTCCAAGGTCTTCTGCGTGCGGTTAAGGAAAGCACTATGATTGTTGCTGATAATTTGCTTCGGGCCGTATTCACATTGATCTCTATAGGAAGGTTAATATATATTTTTATTATTATTATTATTATTATTATTATTGTTGTTGTTGTTGTTATTATTAAGCACTATACCAATTTAATTTTTGTCCATAACAATAACATTATTGCTATTATTACTATTCTTATTATTGTTATTAAAACTATAGCAATTGCTTCTTTGTCCATAATAATAATTAATTAATTATTATTATTATTATTATTATTATTATTATTATTATTATTATTATTATTATTATCCCAAATGCCCTAATGACATTCGAGTGAAACGAGGCACCTGGCATTCTGATAACGCGACCTACATACAACTATAGCACTGGCTTCCACTGAAGGTCATCAAGTCAAAATTGTCATAAACAAGACATGTTCTCCAAATATAATAACTTCACTGCTTATCAATATCCAATCAAATGTCAACTCCAAGGCTTCAGGTATCACCTGTAAAGTGGAAATGGAAATAGAATATAACCTTTACGACAAAGGCCAAGCGCTGGAACCTATGAGGTCATTCAGCGCTGAAAGGGAAATTGACAATAAGGTGGGTTGAAAGGTGTAATAAACAGGAGGGAGACCCTTTACTGTTGCACTATGAACCGTTTGTTGGGAGAATACGAAGGGAGGTTCAGCAAAAGGAATTGAAGGAATTGCAGCTAGGGGTCGAAGGGACGCTGCAAAGAACCTTAAGTAATGCCTACAGTGGCGCACAAACGTCACCAACGGGACACCTGTAAAATGATGTGTAAAATTTCTGTTCAGACGCCCAACAACTGATAAGTTTACTTGAAAAAAAAAAGTGCTCTACACAATTACAATGAAATCCACTCAACAAAAAGAAAAAAAAAAAAAAAAAAGTTTTACGTGAAAAAAAGTCCTCTACACAATCACAATGAAATCCACTCAAAAAAAAGGTTTACTTGAAAAAAAATGGTCACCTATACAAACACAATGAAATCCATTCGAAAAAAAAGGTTATACTTGGAAAAAGAAAGTCCTCTTCACAAAGTCCTCAGGACAATCACAATGAAATCCACTCAAAAAAAAGTTTTATTTGAAAAAAAAAGTCATCTACACAAACACAATGAAATCCACTTGAAAAAAAGTTATATTTGGAAAAATAGTCCTCTACACAATCACAATGAAATCCAATAAAAAAAAAAGGAAAAAGGCAAAACATTTCTTCCACAGCACCAACAATTGAAGGAGGCTTTTAAGTGTAAGATGAACCTTTATGCAAGGGCAGGGAGCATAAACGGATATACAATCGCCGCTCTTTCTCTTTCGAGCATCCTGACCAGCAAAGAGGACACCACTGACCTTCAGGAATGGAATAGTTTAAGCCAAAGACCAAGAACTGGGACCTATGAGGTCATTCAGCCCTGGAAAGGAAATTGAGAGTAGGCAGGTATGGAAAGTGTAACAGGAGGAAAACCTCGCCGTTGCACTTTGAGATAATATGAGTGGAGGTAGAGTAAAAAAACAAAAAACAACCAAAGGAGCTGCAAAGAACCTTTAGTAATGCCTACAGTGCACACCGTGAGGTGCACTGACGGCACTATCACCCCACGGGGCACTGACCTTTAAGATTCGAGTCACATGATTCTTGGGATATTTCCAGGTTGACTGAGACACTGAAGGAATAGTTAAGGTAAAATGGCATCGCGAAATCTGTGGTCAACGGAGTCACTCCCTTCAAAAGATACCCATATTCTTTGCAAACTTGAATATCAAGTCAGTGGACCCTGTGGTGGGCTTGTTCCATAAGAATAGGGTTCATCTTCTGAATAATAATAATAATAATAATAATAATAATAATAATAATAATAATAATAATAATAATAATAATAATAATAATAATAATAATAATAATAAGTTAAGAATTTCATGGTCACGTGAAGAACGAATTCTTAAAAAATCCACAATTATCTGTTAAAATATACTTCTATGTTTTTTCCATAGAAATATATTTTAACATATATATAATTGTGGAATTTTTAATAATAATAATAATAATAATAATACGAAATTCATTAAGAAATTCATAGTCTCGTGAAGAACAAATTGTTAAAAAATCCACAATTAAAATATATTTCTACGTTTTTTTACATAAAAATATATTTTAACACATAATTGTGGATTTTTAACAACAACAACAATAATAATAATATAAGCATTTTTTTTACATTTTTATCGTTATAAATCGTTTGGCATAGAACAGTTCTCGAATCAAAACATGAACCGTTTCAACCTCGACCTTCAAAATTAAATGACAGACAGCCTTACCCGCAAAACTAGTCTGGGCCTACACAGGCTCCTCCCAAAAGTACTATCAAGAATGTCGACAGAGAAGAATCAGAGAGAATAATTACAGAAGAGAAAGAGAATCATCCAAGAGAAGAATCAACGAGAAGAATCAGAGAGAACAGCAACTGACTCGTTCCTCGGAGGTACGAGTCCTAAGGTAATCCCCAAAAGGTCCTTCGCCAAGACAGGAGACCCTCGAGGGCGTCGGGATTATGCAAGAGGATGCCTTAGGAAGCCTGGCGTCGATGCAAGGAGCTGTAGGATAGACCTCCCATGTCTAGACGTCACCTCAGGAGTCAGAATGTTATGACAACTGCAGCTTACTCTACTGAGAGAGACTCAAAAAGTTAGCATGCATGTTATCATAACTAAAGCTTACTGTACTGAAGAGAGAGAGAGAGAGAGAGAGAGAGAGAGAGAGAGAGAGAGAGAGAGAGAGAGAGAGAGAGAGAGATTTTTTTATCTCACTAAACTGGACTGTTTTGTTTGGAAAACCAATTCTATTGATGAAAATTAAACACATTAATTGGCGTCACAAACAAATGAGAGAGAGAGAGAGAGAGAGAGAGAGAGAGAGAGAGAGAGAGAGAGAGAGAGAGAGCCATAACACACGAGATTATAACAACCTTGAAAGCACACACAACCATATTCATAACAACCAACACGAGAGGACGAGACGAGCCACGTCAAATATGCAAGAGTACGTGAAGACATCTGACTGGAGATGTGGGTCACACAGAGGCCCGTCCAGGGCCCATGAGGAGGGGGAGGGGGAGGGGGAGGAGGAGGAGGAGGAGGAGGAGGAGGAGAGGGGTTAGATCAGTCATGAGAAGGTCTTTGTATATACGTACGTCCGTGTGTCTGTGTTGGGCGGGGTGGGGGGGGGGGGGGGGGGGGGGAGAGGCTCTCTGAACAAATAGAGCAAAGCGGGGTCTTTATACTCTGTACCTTTATAAATGGACTTTCTATAACGCTGCAAACTCCTTTACTCTCCTTATCTGTCTAAAAGGAGTTTCTGTTAATCCCATTTGACAGTTGGTGATTGTCTGTCTGTCTGTGTGTTTGTCTGTTGGCCCCTCTGTTTATCTCCGTGTATGGGTTTCACCGGCCGTCAGTCTGTCTATATGGAGTTTCTAGAATACATTAAACTGCCTGGCTGTGGTTCGACGATCTGTCGAACCATAATCGTGTCTGCGTGTAGCTTCTGTTAGGGCCTACGGGCTGCTCTATGAGCAAGAGCCCGTGCTGGCATAAGGCCAGGTTAATCTTCAACAACAACAGCAACTGTTAGGGCTCAACTTCGCATCCGTCAGGCTGTTAATTCTGTTCAGTAAAAAGCTTCATTCGCTTCTTGTCTCAAAGAAAAACTTCTCTAAGATGCGTCCAAAGGAACCACATTTTTTAGTACACAACTAACACTTTATATCTGCTGTTTACCAAGCTTTCAGAGGCCTTTTTTTCCTAAAAAATTCATAGAGTTTAACAGGTGAAAAACACACCAGGAAAACATTTTCCAAAACTGCCAACTGTCAGTGGTTAAGACGCTTTCAAAACCGTGTTAAATTTTAATTTTCTCATAATGTACACGTTCCTGGCAATCCCAGAAAAATATAAAATAAAATAACAAATAATGCCAATCCCAGAAAAATATAAAATAAAATAACAAATGATGCCAACCATTTTTTTTCTTCAAAATAACAATAGCATTAGTCATTATTCACTTTCAGAACGTATACGCCCCTGACATTTTGTAAAACAATAAAAAAATTTTACTAACTTTCAAAGCATAGATATTGAAAATGACACTGTATACGAGTAACGCACAATCTGGTTTTTCGAATATTTTTTTTTAAACGTAAATAATCCTAAAAACAATAAGGGTAAATTACTGAAATATATAATTACCTCTTACAAGAGCTTAGCTCTTGGCAATATTGATTCTTCTCTAAAGTCGATATATAAGAGAGAGAGAGAGAGAGAGAGAGAGAGAGAGAGAGAGAGAGAGAGAGAGAGAGAGAGAGAGAGAGAGAGAGAAAATGAACTAAGCTATGCAAGCTTTTGATATAAAGAGGTTTTGCAAAGCTGCAGCAATTGCAGAGTTTTTTATAAGATGTTGCAAAGGGAGGTTCTAGAATCGACAAGAAGCAAATAAAAAATATTTACAATTAAACTCATGTAAAATGCGCCAAAAAGATACAAACCTAACAAAGAATACTTCGGAATGTTAGCAAGCCTCTTTGGAACCAACTGAATAATAATAATAATAATAATAATAATAATAATAATAATAATAATAATAATAATAATAATAATAATAATAATACAAAAACATACAAAAAGGCAAAGTAACGAGAACTGAAGGGATAAAGCTACCAGATGGGAGCAACATCAAACACATAGATGAGACAGGATACAAATACCTGGGAATAATGGAAGGAGGGGATATAAAACACCAAGAGATGAACGACACGATCAGGAAAGAATATATGCAGAGACTCAAGGCGATACTCAAGTCAAAACTCAACGCCGGAAATATGATAAAAGCCATAAACACATGGGCAGTGCAAGTAATCAGATACAGCGCAGGAATAGTGGAATGGACGAAGGCAGAACTCCGCAGCACAGATCAGAAAACCAGGAAACATATGACAATACACAAAGCACTACACCCAAGAACAAATACGGACAGACTATACATAACACGAAAGGAAGGAGGGAGAGGACTACTAAGTATAGAGGACTGCGTCAACATCGAGAACAGAGCACTTGGGCAATATCTGAAAACCAGTGAAGACGAGTGGCTAAAGAGTGCATGGGAAGAAGGACTAATAAAAGTAGACGAAGACCCAGAAACATACAGAGACAGGAGAATGACAGACAGAACAGAGGACTGGCACAACAAACCAATGCACGGACAATACATAAGACAGACTAAAGAACTAGCCAGCGATGACACATGGCAATGGCTACAGAGGGGAGAGCTAAAGAAGGAAACTGAAGGAATGATAACAGCGGCACAAGATCAGGCCCTAAGAACCAGATATATATGATCAAAGAACGACAGACGGAAATAACACCTCTCCCATATGTAGGAAGTGCAATACGAAAAATGAAACCATAAACCACATAGCAAGCGAATGCCCGGCACTTGCACAGAACCAGTACAAAAAGAGGCATGATTCAGTGGCAAAAGCCCTCCACTGGAGCCTGTGCAAGAAACATCAGCTACCTTGCAGTAATAAGTGGTACGAGCATCAACCTGAGGGAGTGATAGAAAACGATCACGCAAAGATCCTCTGGGACTATGGTATCAGAACGGATAGGGTGATACGTGCATACAGACCAGACGTGACGTTGATTGACAAAGTCAAGAAGAAAGTATCACTCATTGATGTCGCAATACCATGGGACACCACAGTTGAAGAGAAAGAGAGGGAAAAAATGGATAAGTATCAAGATCTGAAAATAGAAATAAGAAGGATATGGGATATGCCAGTGGAAATCGTACCCATAATCATAGGAGCACTAGGCACGATCCCAAGATCCCTGAAAAGGAATCTAGAAAAACTAGAGGCTGAAGTAGCTCCAGGACTCATGCAGAAGAGTGTGATCCTAGAAACGGCACACATAGTAAGAAAAGTGATGGACTCTTAAGGAGGCAGGATGCAACCCGGAACCCCACACTATAAATACCACCCAGTCGAATTGGAGGACTGTGATAGACCAAAAAAAAAAAAATAATAATAATAATAATTCATTTATACAACTTTTACCACTAGAGAAGGAGCCACCTTTCCGGTTTTATGCAAGAATTAACTGAAGTGGGGCTGCAAGCCCCACACTCTGTTCAAGGGGATTATGTGTCGAAAGAGTAAGGTGGTCACCCACCCAGACAATAACCCGACGACCCTTAATTTCGCTGATAAATTTCAGTTATAAATCCATTTTGAATTGAATTGAATACAGAATTTAGGCCAAGAACTGGGACCTGTGAGGTCATTCAGAGCTGAAACGGAAACGGACAGTAAAAGGTTTGAAAGGCGCTCCAGGAGGATGACCTCGCCCTATGTATCAATTGTTGGGAGAGGTTGGAAAGTAAGATGGAAGAACGAGAATATGAAAGGAGGGACAGTAAAAGGAATGAAAAGGCTCCACTACAAGCCGTATGCTGAATCGTTCAAAATTCCACTAAAATAAAAACACAAACATAGACATTATCAGCATAAAGATAAAGCAAGTATCTAGCCAATTAATGCCTCGTATCTTACATCTCAAGATATTAAGTTACGGTCTAAAAAAATTATGTATTTCTCCTGGAGAACTTGGATTTAAAATGAGAGAGAGAGAGAGAGAGAGAGAGAGAGAGAGAGAGAGAGAGAGAGAGAGAGAGAGAGAGTTATTATGCTACGGCCTCATCAAAAATATTACTCCATAAGTACCACAACTAAAAATGAAAAAGAAAATATTCTCCAGTAGAATGACAATTAAAAATGAAAGAAGATTCACGTACATAGAGAGAGAGAGAGAGAGAGAGAGAGAGAGAGAGAGAGAGAGAGAGAGAGAGAGAGTTCCCATTCAAGGCCAAGGCGTCAGGACGAAAGCCTCACAATCAACCTCTCAAAGAAACTAAAACCGTAGCTCACTCTATGAGAGAGAGAGAGAGAGAGAGAGAGAGAGAGAGAGAGAGAGAGAGAGAGAGAGAGCAAAAACCTTGACTCACATTCATGTCCGCGAAGTGTTTCACTGCAAATCGACAGAGGCGACGACTCACGTGTAAACAGGTGTGGGTGCGCAAAGAAAAAAAAAAAAAAAAAAAAAAAAAAAAAAAGCCATGCGCGTTTAAACACCTCACTGGCTACTCGGAAAAGGACATGTGCAAAGACTGCAATAAACGGGTGTCTGTTACTGTGCGAATGCAGGGCTTAAGGTGCGAGGTACTTCTGGTAGATTAAACGCTGTCAAGGTCAAGGGTACAGAATGAAGATATATATAGAATTTCGGCCAAAGGCCAAGCGCTGGGACCTACGATGCCATTCAGCGCTGAAACGGAAACTGACAGTGCAAAGGTTTGAAATGGTTAAAATGTTGAAAACCTCGCAGTTGCACTACGAAACAACTGATAGGAGAGGGTGAAAAGGAACATTAAAGGAATAGAATATGAATGGAGGTACAGTAAAAGGAACGAAAAGGGTTGCAGCTAGGGGCCGAAGGGAGGACGCAAAGAACCTTATGTAATAATGCCTACAGCAGAGGAAGCATATATACACTTCGAGTTTTCTGAAGATAAACACTGGACATCAAGGTTACATTCTACAAGAAGGATTAAAAATACATCTGAAAGTTTTCCAAATTCAGACACGCTGGGTAATAACCTAAGCTATTACAGGAAATATAACTAACCTAAGCGGCTAAACTTCCCCAACTCCTAAACATGGCGAAAATATGAAAGAACATCTTGGGGCGAAGCACAGTAAATCTCCACACCTACCATTTCAACGCTTTAACGGCTAATAAACAACCAACTCCTTTAGCTTAACCGCCCGTTTCCATATTATCTCTCTCTCTCTCTCTCTCTCTCTCTCTCTCTCTCTCTCTCTCTCTCTCTCTCTCTCTCAACACACACACCACACACGTACATATACAGCACCCCTGAACCGATGAATTTCTAATGAACTAAAAAAAAATCCCCTTTGATTAACATATATGAAAATATAATAATTCCGAGGTAGAGCGAATTAGATATTAAAGGATATTTGTAGTTTAATGCTTGTAAACATATCATATACATTATATAATATATATATATATATATATATATATATATATATATATATAGATTATATATATATCTATATAATTTAATTATATATATATATATATTATTGACGTTTCTTCGAGGACATCAATCCAGAATTCTTTAGTTTTTAATCCCAAGGTCCTTCTAGTTCAAGAGATCTTTTGTTTTCAATTTAAAAAAAGGTCCTTTTAATACAAGAGGCGTCAGCAGCAGCTCTCTCTCCTCTCTCTCTCTCTCTCTCTCTCTCTCTCTCTCTCTCTCTCAGCGCAGCAATGAGGTACCATCCGACACTATCATCTCCAAGCATCTGACTCCGAGGAGGAGACGTGCAAACGACATGCTACAGCTTTAGCGTTCAGACTTTTTTTTTTCAAGAATTTCGTTGCCTAACGACTGTCACAGTCACATGCATGATAGTCAGTTGCATATCATTATCCTACTCAGCTGCACATCATTATACCCCTCACTATCTTTCCTAGCGGTTAATCCGTGCTAAACTTCAATGAGTCCTTTATCTTCCAATTCAATTTTTTTTCAACAATTTTCATATCAGATTCACGCTGCTCAGTTGCATGTCATTATCACCCTCACTATCTCCACTCGTAGTTAATCTGTATAACACTCCAGTCTAGAACTCGTTTTCACCTAATTCTAATTTTTAAAAATTATTTTTCATTACCTGTCCATTCATGTGGAAACTTTTTTTTTTTATTGTAATTGAAAATGTTAAGAAATTCACAGTCTCGTGAAAACAAATTGTTAAAAAATCCACAATTATATATTAAAATATATTTCTATTTTAATATATAATTGTGGATTTTTTAACAGAATTGAAAATATTCGACGAGGCAAACATTCTCTTGAAGTTGGTTACTGGTGGCAGTTGAGCCAGAAGCCCAACACATCCGACAGCAAGAAATGTCTGGAGTATGTTATGAAATGCCGATGTCACACCATAAATATTACTGATCAAATGGCATATTCAGGGACAAGTCACAAGGTCACTGGTGACGACTGAAAACAAGTCATAAGTGTGGAAGGAAAAAGAAGAGTAATGAGATCTTAACTTTCACATTTTGACAATTATTGTTGCCCCTCTTGAACTAAAAAGACCTTTTCATTAAAGACATACGACTTCTGGATTATGTTCTAAAAAAAAAGGCATCATAAATATATATATATATATATATATAAATTATATATAAAAAAAAAAAATATATATGATAACATATATCATATATATATATATATAAATATATATATATATATATATATATATATATATATATATATATAAACATATATATATCCATATATATATATATATATATATATATATATATATATATAATATATCTATAATATACACACACACAAACACACACACAACACACACACACACATATATATATATATATATATATATATATATATATATATATATATATATATATATATATACATTGTGTGTGTGTATGAGAGAGAGAGCGAGAGAGAGAGAGAGAGAGAGAAACACCTCTCAAACGATAATAAAAAATGAAGATAATTGCGAATGAACGACCCTAATGGAAAATGAAGAGAGAGAGAGAGAGAGAGAGAGAGAGAGAGAGAGAGAGAAGAGCAGAGAGAAGAGAGCATCCAACCTCTCGTCTCCCTCAGATCCAAACCCTTGAAGGACTCGGTCTACAGCTCTGGTCCACTTACCGACCCATCCCACTCCCCCTCCCCCCTTCCCCCCCACACAACTCCCTCAAAAGGACCTATAACCCCCTTCCCTTAAGTCACAACCACCTCCTTCTATGGCGTTTCCCCTCACTCGTCCCGATGCTCATTCCCCTAAACTTGGGGAATGCTCTCTCTCTCTCTCTCTCTCTCTCTCTCTCTCTCTCTCTCTCTCCAAGTGGCAGCCGCCCACATGAGGAAGTGCCTCGTAAAAGGTGATTGGACAATGAAAAGAGAAAGAGAGGGGGATGGGGAGGGGAGGAAGTGGAAGGGAGAGGTGGGGAGGTGGAGGGATGGGGGGAGTGTGTGTGGGGGGTGGGGGGTAAGGTGGGAGACCCCACCAGCTTAAAAGCAACTTCAGTTCTGATGGCTGAGCTCAATGCAACCCGAATGATAAGATGATAGATAAGTGGGCGATAAGCGAAAACAATACGTGTAGGCATGAGGCCGATGCGATAACGAATGTGGATTCCCATGGGGCGAGGGAGATTACAGGTGGGGATACAGGGTAAGGAGATTACAGAAAAAAAAAGAGATTGCAGGTGGGAAAAATATCACAGACGGGAAGGAGATTACAGGTGGAAAAAGAGATTGCAAGTGGATACGACAGGTTAACAAGGTATTACAAGTGGAAAAAGCGATTACAAGTGGGAGGGAGATTACAGGTGGGAAGGAGAGTACAGGTGGGAAAGAGATTACAGGTGGAAAAAGAGATTACATGTGGAAAAGCGATTACAAGTGGGAAGGTGATTACAAATGGAAGAGATTACTAAGGAAAATGGGAAGGTGATTACAGATGAAGAGATTACTAAGGAAAATGGGAAGGTGATTACAGATGAAAGAGATTACTTAAGGAAAATAGACGACAGAAGTCAGAGAGATGACACGTGAAGAAGAGATTACAGGTGAAAAAAAGGAAGATTACGATGATGCCAAGGTTACTGCATATAAAGAGGGAGTTAGAGTGGTTGAGCAGCACAATGCAGAGATTTATAAAATAAAAACGAAGCACAAGACTCTCAAAGTGGAACTGGAGGAAAACTCCTGGGACCTAAGAGGTCATTCAGCGCTGGAAAGGAAACTGAGAGTAGGTAGGTCAGACAGGTGTAACAGGAGGAAAACCTCAAAGCAGTTGCACCATGAAACAATCGTTAGGAGAAGGTGAATGGCAAGATGGAAGAGAGACAATATGATTGGAGGTACAGTAAAAGGAATGAAAGGAGTTGCAGCTAGGGACCGAAGGGACGTTGCAAAGAACCTTTATGAATGCCTACAGTGCACCCTCACGGCCGACACTGGCCCCCTACGGGAAGCTAGAGATGTTGGACAGTAAGATTGGAATAAAGAAGGGGAAATGGAGGTAAAGTAAAAGGCTAAACAGTAAATGCAGCTAGGGGACGCTGCTATACACACCATTCAGTAATGCCTAAGTGCACCACGTGAGGTGCAGTGACGGCACTAACCCCCCTACAGGATACAGGGCCAAGGGTGACGACGTGAAACAAAACAAGGAATATACAGGTTAAATATAATTTTTCCAGTAAATTTCGTGCAGAATATACAGTAGTATATAAATATAACAGCAAACAGAACACAAAGTACATAATTCATATAATTTACCGATTATTGATCGACAGTCACCAAAAGGACAAAGCCTTACTAGATACAGTAAACTTCTGATGATCCAATGCGCTCCCATAAGCGATTAACAACCCCAAAACACACCCGTAAATAACCCGTCGACACGAAACGGATATAAAATAACCCCAAATTACATATCACGTGAATGATAACCATCGCTGGTAGAGGGGCAGATAAAGGTGGGTATTGCGTAACATTCTTACAATAGCTTCGAAGTGCCTTTATGTCAGGAACTTTTGTCAGTAAATTTATGTACAGTCCTTGAAGGTTCAAAGCTGAGTGGCCTCTTTTTCTCATAAAAAAAAAATGTACATCAAAAGGGTTTGAGCTCCTTTATATTTAGATTAGAATATTCTTATACTCTTATCGAATATAAAATACGTTACTACAATAGACACGATACTATGAACAACTGCGTCGACCTACACAAGAGTACCTTTTTAGCAAAATGCCTGGATACTACCGTACCAAAAAAATGGCATACGAACTTTTAAGAGAGAGAGAGAGAGAGAGAGAGGACCTCCTGTTCTCATCTGGATATTTTTAAAGTGCAATAATTACCCCACATCAGGTGTATCCCCTCCCCCCTCTCTCTCTCTCTCTCTCTCTCTCTCTCTCTCCAGTCTAGCTATGACCCACAACAGTCGACTAATAACTACGGCCAACTGGGGTATAATGGAGTTTGGGAAATGCGCCCATTCCTCCCTCCTCGCCCAGTTCTTGAGTCGAACCCTGTACCTCAGTTTCTGAAGAGAGAGAGAGAGAGAGAGAGAGAGAGAGAGAGAGAGAGAGAGAGAGAGAGAGAGAGAGAGAGAGAGAGAGAGAGAGAGAGAGAGAGATTATTTCCTTACAGTTCTTCAATAGCAGCTCCAAAGGGATTTCTTATCTTCACCAAAAGATTTCTTTTGTTGGACTGTAATCATTAATCTTATCACCCTGAGAAAACACACCTTAAAACAAGTGTGTAAGCCCTCGCTTAGTTCGTACTAAATGGCACACGAATAATACATATAATATATATATATTACATATATATATATAATATATATATATATATATATATATATATATATATATATATATATATATATGGTGTGTGAGTTTGTAGATTTGTTATCTGTCAATAAACGTTGTATGTCCATACCAACAGGATGCTATACATTAGATAATGCTTAAAAGAATGACGTAATCACGCTGTCTGTTCTTATTTACAAGTTTTCATCTGGAAAAACTTCGAAACAGAATACAAACCATTTCTAGAGCCGAGTTCACCACCAGGCTCCTAATTTCAAACCTCATAACTAAGGTGCTTGAAAATGAGTACAAAATTATCATTTCAATTTGAACTGTACCTGAAGTTTTCTTACCAAAATTGAGGCCATTGAAAAAAAAAATAGAGACAATTAGGTACTGAATAAAAATGTCTACTAGCGAAACAAAATATAATTTGTGAACGGAATAAAAAAAAAAAACTAAGCTGATTCCGAAAAGATATCAATGAATCTGTAAGTTTATTTAATGTATATTGAGAATTCAAAAGTTCACAAGCTAGCAATAGGTACTCCTTATATTTCATCATTGACTTTGATTTTTATACTGATCTCTTCTAAGTCAACAGCGCCCCGGGGTTGTTCCATATGAACAGGGATCATCCTCTGAACAATAATAATGATATCATAGTTTATCTGTAAAACTGCAATACAAAAAATATATATACACTGACCTTGACCCTGCATTTGAAAATGACCTCCAGAGGCGCTCTAATAGCCTGTTTAAGTAGTAGTGCTCAAAAAAACAGAGAACATCATCTACAAGCGTAATGATGCTGAAGTAGTCACTACTTTTAATAAAGTATGCTTGAAAGAGTCTGCTTCCTAAATAATAATAATAAATAATAATAAAATAATAATAATAATAATAATAACTAATAATAATAAAATAATAATAATTAGGACTGCAAGTCTCTCCGTATAATTTTTAACTCTGTGCATGGGCCTAAATATTTTTAACACTACTGTGGCTTCAATAATAATAATATATGCTGGAAGAACACCTTCATTGATATAGCTTTTATTGAAAATAAATGGCTATTCCAGCCGCGTTTATTTTGTATTAGAAGATTCTCTTTTTTTCTTATCGATAACTTTTCTTCTGTACTCACGTTGGCTATTAAAACGCCAAATGGGTAATTCATGTATAAAACGTGGTATTTGCCAAATTGAATATATTATACAAATACATTTGTATAATATATTCAATTTGGCAAATATACAACGTTTTTGACATGAATCCCACATTTGGCGTTTTAATAGCCAACTTAAGTTACAGAAGAAAAGTCAGTGATCACAATAAGAGAAATTTCTATACAAATTAAACGCGGCTGAATTAGCCATTTATTTTCAATAAAATATACAATAATAATAATAATAATAATAATAATAATAATAATAATAATAATAATAATAATAATGTAAGAAGATATATTAGTCTCCTTGGAGCACACTGTAGCGAGCAGGTGGTTGGTTTGGGATTGTAGGCGGACGGACTTCCTGTCAAGAATCTGATGGTTATATACCTGTCTGAGTCATTCTGCGAGAGACCAGTGATCTGTTTATTTGTTTGTTTGTTTGTAAGGTGTTTATACATCGCATGGAACCAGTCACTGTGGTTATTCAGCAACGGGACAAACGGCTTTACGTGACTTCCGAACCACGTCGAGAGCGAACTTCTATCACCAGAAATACATCTCTCACTCCTCAGTGGAATGCCCGAGAATCGAATTCGCGGCTACCGAGGTGGCAGGCCAGGACCATACCGATCACGCCACTGATATGAGGCGCTCTTTACTGACGAACGAGACGTCGTCGCAGTTAGTGTGCTAAGACATTTTTAGACGGTGATTTTAAGCAGAAAATATATATATATATATATATATATATATATATATATATATATATAATATATATATATATATATATATACAATTGAGGCCAAAGGCCAACCACTGGGACCTAAGAGGTCATTCAGCACTGAAACGGAAACTGAAAGTAAAAAGGTATTAAAGATGTAAATAGATGGATAACCTCGCAGCTGTACTATGAAACAACTGTTAGGAGACGGTGGAAGGGTGGAAAGTAAGATGGAAGAGAGAGAATATGAACGGAGGTACAGTAAAAGGAATGAAAGGGGCTGCACCTATAGGCCGAAGGGACGCGGCAAAGGGCTTTAAAGTAAAGCCTACAGTGCATCGCACGTGAGGGGCACTGACTCCCTAGTAAATTATTCTAAAGTATCTATTGGCTGGCTACAGTGCGGTTGATTATTTTTTTCCCCCGATCAAGAGCCTGTCCTGTACAAGGCCAGGTTTAATTGACAAAGACCTCAGAGGTATAACAGTAATTTCTCTACCTGTAAGGACGCATACCTCTTGATATTATTATTATTATTATTATTATTTTTTTTTTTTTTTTTTTTTTTTCTGGCTCTATCACAGTCCTCCAATTCGACTGGGTGGTATTTATAGTGTGGGGTTCCGGGTTGCATCCTGCTCCTCCTTAGGAGTCCATCACTTTTCTTACTATGTGTGCCGTTTCTAGGATCACACTCTTCTGCATGAGTCCTGGAGCTACTTCAGCCTCTAGTTTTTCTAGATTCCTTTTCAGGGATCTTGGGGATCGTGCCTAGTGCTCCTATGATTATGGGTACGATTTCCACTGGCATATCACATATCCTTCTTATTTCTATTTTCAGATCTGATACTTATTAATTTTTCCCTCTCTTTCTCTTCAACTCTGGTGTCCCATTATTATTATTATTATTAAGTTATTAATTATTAATTATTAATTTTTTTCTTTTTTCTTTTATTAAGATTATTTATTATTATTATTATTAATTGATCCACTTGATCATTGATGAATATGATGATGAGATGATGATGATGATGATGATGATGATAAAGCCTTACTCATATGGAAAAAGCCCACAGGGGCCACTGACTTGAAAATCAAGCTTTCAAAGAAAACGCTGTTCATTTGAAAGAAGTTACAAAAGATAATAAGAAATACAGAAAACAGGGATTTGTTATTAAAAAAAGACAAAAATAAATAGATAAACACTAAATAAATTATTACAATAGGAGGTGAATCGTTTTAGCGTATAGTAACGCACAGCATCTTCGTATTATAACCACTGAGGTTATCATTTCACAACATCCTCAGGGGAGGATTTACATCCATGTCATAACTCGCCCTAATTCAATGCAAAGGATTTTCTCCTGCCGTACATCATTCCTGACAGAGCAAAACATCAAAAACGTCAACATCACCTGAGTGTATTTCCGGAGGACCTCTCTCGGCCCATCAGACGGACACCCATTTCAATTTGACAGTTAAACATTTTATAGATCTCTCGATTAATCTGTTCCATCTTGTCAATAGCTCACTGTTTTTTGAAGTCTTTAATCTTGTCTTGTCTCAATTTTAACACATTTTCTATCTCTGGGATAACATGATTTTTCCTCTTGTATATCCATCTTTTAACACTTCTTTACCGGAGTGTTTAACACCTCTTTACCTGAGTCTAGGCACGTTCACAGACGCACCATTCAGCAAAGGAAATGACATCACGACACAGGTATCTCACGGTGACTAATCACTTCTCTTAAAACGATCACCTTGAGTAAAAAAAAATACATTAAAAAATAAATAAAGAAATCGTTTATAATGACTGTAGTAAACATCGAGGACATCAGCTGCTGCATAGTTCAACAAACGACCACCAGAGGGAACCCAATCGCTTAGGTGGAAGAGTAATGGCGCGTGATTTTTTTTTTTTTTTTTTGCAATGTATCGTTCTGTAGCTAGGAGCATTCTCTGTGCTTCTAACACTGTTCTTGGAAGTATGAATAGTGTGCCAAGGTCATGACATACTATTCATACTTCTGCGGCTAAAATTGCCTACGGTAATAACGCTAAACATACCTCGATTCTCAGCTATGATCGAACAACTAGGAAGTAATCAGTAGGAAATTGAAAGAACTGTTCTTAAAACACTTATGACAAAGACAGAAGTGATGACTTCACAGAACTATAAATTGACAAATTATTGGAACCCGCCTAATGGATAGAGTACGGTCCTATAGTACAGCGTCCAAAAAGGCGAATAAGAATTCCATGACAATTGTAACGTTCTAGATATTACATGCTACAAAATGTCCGGCTAACACTTAGTGTGAAATAGACAGAAAAAATGCAAATTAAATCTGGACAAGAAATCTGGACAGGAAAATCGCAATTTAAATCTGACCAGAAAAATCTCAATTTAATTCTGTACAAGAAATCTGGACATAAAAATCGCAATTTAAATCTGGACAAGAAATCTGGACAGAAAAATCGCAATTTAAATCTGACCAGAAAAATCGCAATTTAATTCTGTAGAAGAAATCTGGAAATAAAAATCGCAATTTAAATCTGGACAAGAAATCTGGACAGAAAAATCACAATTTAAATCTGACCAGAAATCGCAATTTAAATCTGGACAAGAAATCTGGACAGAAAAATCGCAATTTAAATCTGGACAGAAAAATTGCAATTTAAATCTGGACAGAAATTGCAATTTAAATCTGGACAGAAAAATTACAATTTAAATCTGGACAGAAAAATTGCAATTTAAATCTGGACAGAAAAATTGCTATTTAAATCTGGATAGAAAATGGCAATTTAAATCTGGACAGAAAAGTTGCAATTTAAATCTGGGTTGCAATTTAAATCTGGACAGAAAAGTGGCAATTTAAATCTGGACAGGAAAATTGCTATCTAAATCTGGACATAAAAATTGCAATTTAAATCAGGAAATAAAAATTGCAACTGAAAATCTATTTTTTTTTACAATTTAAATCTGGACGGAAAAATTGCAGTTTAAATCTGGACAGAAAATCGTAATTTAAATCTGGACAGAAAAATTGTAAATACAATTTAAATCTGGGCAAAAAATTGCAACTTAAATCTGGACAGAAAAATGGTAACTTAAATCTGGACAGGAAAATCGCAATTTAAATCTAGACAAAAATTGCAACTAAAAATCTATTTTTTCAATTTAAATCTGGATAGAAAAAATGCAATCTAAATCTGAACAGAAAAGTCGTAATTTAAATCTGGACAGAAAAATTACAATTCGAATCTGGGCAGAAAATTGCAATTCAAAGTGGACAAAAATCCAAGTAATCTGGAACAGAAAAATTGCTATATATGACTCTGACATAAAGATTGTTATTTAAATCCGGACAGAACATGGCAATTTAAATCTGGACAGAAAGTTGCAATTTTAATCTGGACGGGAAAATTGAATTTAATCTGGACAGAAAGGGCAGATTTAACTGTTCAGACAAATTGCATTTAATCTGGACAGGACAATTGCAATTTAAATCTGACAGAAATTGCAATTTAAATATCTGGACAGGAAAATTGCAATTGAAATCTGGACAGAAAATTGCTATTTAAATCTGACAGAAAATGGCAATTTAAATCTGGACAGGAAAATTGCAATTTAAATCTGGACAGAAAAATTGCGTCTAAATCTGCAAAAAATTGCATTTAAATCTGGACAGAAAAATTGCAATCTAAATCTGGACAGGAAAATTGCAATTTAAATCTGGACGGAAAAATTGCAATTTAAATCTGGACAGAAAATCAAGAAAATTACAAATTTAAATCTGGACAGGAAAATTACTATTTAAATCTGGACAGAAAAATTACAATTTAAATCTGGACAGAAAAATTACAATTTAAATCTGGACAGGAAAATTGCAATTTAAATCAGGACATAAAAATTGCAACTGAAAATCTATTTGTTCAATTTAAATCTGGACAGAAAAATTGCAATTTAAATCTGGACAGAAAAACCGTAATTTAAATCTGGACAGAAAAATTACAATTTAAATATGGGCAGAAAAATTGCAATTTAAATCTGGACAGAAAAATGGCAACTTCAATCTGGACAGGAAAATTGCAATTTAAATCTGGACAGAAAAATCGCAATTTAAATCTAGACATAAAAATTGCAACTGAAAATCTATTTTTTCAATTTAAATCTGGACAGAAAAATTGCAATTTAAATCTGAACAGAAAAATCGTAACTTAAAAAATCTGGACAGAAAAATTACAATTTAAATCTGGGCAGAAAAATTGCAATTTAAATCTGGACAGAAAAATTGCTATTTAAATCTGGACAGAAAAATTGCTTCTTAAATCTGGACAGAAAATGGCAATTTAAATCTGGACAGAAAAATTGCAATTTAAATCTGGACAGAAAAATTGCAATTTAAATCTGGACAGAAAAATTGCAATTTAAATCTGGACAGAAAAATTGCTATTTAAATCTGGACAGAAAAATTGCTTTTTAAATCTGGACAGAAAATGGCAATTTAAATCTGGGCAGAAAAATTGCAATTTAAATCTGGACAGAAAAAATGGCAATTTAAATCTAGACAGAAGAAGTGCAATTTAAATCAATAATAAAAAGAATTGGATACTAAAAGAATATGGACACCCTATTTCCTAAAGTAGAACTATCAATCCAGATGGCCCAAGGATAGGATAAAAAAAATATTTACAGTCTTCTAATACTACAATGACCCTAAAAGTAGGTATACGGAATATACTTAAACGAGACGAATTAAGAACGAAAATATTTAAATTCATGGAAACCCACAGCTAAGTCCCAGGTTCGTCATTCCCAACTAATTAAATAATTAGTCTCTTAAGAGATTATTTAAATGACTAATGGATTATCTTAAAATATAATTGTTATTACTTCTGAAGCAATTATTAATTCCAAGAAGGTTTAAGCTTTCAAGTAATTACACAATAACAATAACGCAATAGAACTTCGCGCATGCGTCATTGTTTTTTTTCAATAGAGACCAGCGGGGTCAGGCAACCACGTACCTTTTTCTAGCCCAGACCTTCGGCGCAATCGATTTTTCTGTACAGCGTATAATCGAGGCCACCAGAAATAGATCTATCTTTCGAGAGTTTCGGTATAAGTCTGTATGAGCCGCAGCCCCTGAAACTTTAACCACGGCCGGTGGTGACCTGGCCTATACCGTTGCCAGTAGAACGATTATGTGAAACTTTAACCTTGAATAAAAAGGAAACTACTAAGGCTACCGGGCTGCAATTTGGTATGTTTGATGATGGGAGGGTGGATGGTCATCATGCCAATTTGCAGCCCTCTAGCCTCAGCAGTTTTTAAGATCTGAGGGCGGACGGACAGTCTAATAGCAAGTCAAAATCACGAAAAGAGGAACAGACACACTCGCCTCTTCAGCGAAGGAAGTTTGTAAGTTAGGAAAACCAGAGTCCTTTGGAAAAGTCCAAAGTTTGGCAATAGAAGGACCTTTGGAAATCCAATTATCAGTTCAACTCGCCTCTTTCGTGTGTGTATTCGTCAACTTCCTGTTTGAGCCATTACGAAATGTGCTGAGTCATTCTTTTTAATATTTTATTGAGACATTTCCATTCAGGCTTTTGCGCAGGCGCTGAGTTTCCACGTAGGAATAAATCGATGTTCCGAATACCGGTAATTGTATATATGTAGGTGTTTCTTTATTATTATTATTATTATTTCTCATCTTCGCTTGTTCCCTAGTCGGGACCGATGTTTTAGATGAGCTTTTTCAATGTGATTCTAACGTTCACAGGCTGACTCATTTGTTTTGGCAGATGCTTTACGGACGGATCCAAACCTCCATCCGCCCCCAACAACAAACCCCCCCCCCCCCCCCAACAACAACCCCGAACCCTCCCTATGTATCCAGACTATGGATTTTTAAAAAAAGCATAATAAATCCTACGAACAGTAATGCAAAACTGTCAACTAAAACCTCGGGGAGAGAGAGAGAGAGAGAGAGAGAGAGAGAGAGAGAGAGAGAGAGAGAGAGAGAGAGAGAGAGTCCCATTCCCCGAGACAAATTTCTCCAACCTTACATTTCATCATATGACTAAAGAATTAAATCTTTAAAGTGTATTGCACTCATAAAAAATACATGCGGTAGTGAGTGAGACCAGGGTACACATAACTTCCCGCCACCAGTGAGGACACGCGTGCTCGTATAAAATTAAATTTAGATTTACAAAAAACCTCAAAAGGACCCTCTATCTCAAAACTTTCACTATCGCTTACGTAATACGAATGATGATTCCTATTTAACTCAGATATGTTTATTGGAATAAATTCAGGGAGACTTCATACTTAACTCTGATATGTTCAGTGAAACAAATTTAGGGATTTGACTCTATGTTTATTGGAATAAATTTAGGGAGAATTCGTATTTAGCTCAGATATGATTATTGGAAGAAAATTAGGCAGGATTCGTATTTAACTCAGATATATGTTTATTGGAACATATTTAGGGAGAATTCGTATTTAACTCTGATATGTTTATTCGAATAAATTTAGAGAGGAGTCCTATTCGATACGACTCGGCTTAGGTATGTTTACTGGAATTAACTTAGGGAGTAATCGTATTTAACAGATACATATTTACTGGAATAAATTCAGGGAGGAATCCTATTCGACTCATATATGTTTACTGACATAAATGTAGGGAGCGATCGTATTTAACAGTTATATGCTTACTGGAAAAAATTCAGGGAGGAATCCTATTCGACTCTGATGTGTTTACTGGAATAAATCTGGGGAGTAATCGTATTCAATAGATATTTGTTTACTGGAATAAATTCAGGGAGGATTCCTATTCGACTTGGATATCTTTATTGGAATAACCTTACGGAGCAATCGTATTTGACTCAGATATGGAATAAATTTATGGAGAATTTGTATTCGACCCAAAATTAGGAAGGATTCGTAATTAACAGACATATTTATTGGAACAAATTTAAGGATAAAATAGCGTACTACGCCAACCAGGAGACGGGGAGGGGGGAGGCAATTAACTCCATTTCGACGGTGACCTGAATCAACACCAATAACCCTCAAGCGATCAATAATCCACGACTAGTCACCCATATGGGGGTAGCGGTTCAGTGCACCTTAAGTGGTGCACTGTAGGCAATACTACGGGGGGGGGGGGGGGGGGGGGGGGGGGGGGGTCTTTCCAGAGTCCTGTGCCCCCCCCCCCCCCCACCCCTCCCCCCCCCCCCCAAGCTATATACCTCTACTTTTTAGCATCTTACTTTTTCCTTCGGTTCCCAATGCGTTCCTTCAGCAATACTTCCCAGAGCTCCTCTAACTATCACTTAATAGTGTCTCCTTTATTTTCTGGATCTCTCTACCTAGCTGTCCAACCGCTCCAACTCCCTATATCCGCTGCCCTATCTTGCCTTGAAAGCCATTTCCAGTGGAGCAGGGTAAGCTCTCTACTAGGGGAGCACCACTAAAATCACCTTTATCCCCGTTACGGTCAGTCTCTTTACCCAATAGAAGGTTGACTGATAGATTTGCATAAGGCTGCATGAAATCAATGATCATCATACATTATAAAAATATAGAGAAAGTAAGTGCCCTACATATGGCATCTCCTCTACAGTTACCATCAGCTACCTTCCGTTTCTTGGGAGAAAACTAAGACGACGTCTTACGTGGTTACGAAGTAGAAGGAGAGAGAGAGAGAGAGAGAGAGAGAGAGAGAGAGAGAGAGAGAGAGAGAGAGAGAGATGCACGGACTCGTCAAAGCGCCATTCTTCGTGACAGTCAATCAAAAAAGCACACAGACCCGCAATTGAAACCGACCCACCCAAATCTCATTCCAGATGATGAGTTAGTCTTTGGAATGGTTCTGGGGGGGGGGGGGGGGTTAATGATTCGTGCCACAATCACGCCGCCCTTCCTCGTCAGGGGCTAATTAGGGCGTTCTTAAAAAATTGGATGAATGATTATCTGTTTGCCTGAGTTAAGATGAAATGGTAGAAGAATAACAGAAAGCATGAAAAAATTGGGTGAAAAAAAAAAAAAAAAAAATAGGGCGGTTCTTAAAAAAAAAAAAAAAAAAAATTTGAAAAAAAAAAAAAAAAAAAAATGGAAAAAAAAAAAAAAAATGAAAAAAAAATTTATCTGGTTTGCTGAAAAAAAAAAAAGTAAAAAAAAAAAAAAAAAAAAGAAAAAAAATGAAAAAAAAAAAAAAAAAAAAAAAAAAAAAAAAAAATGTAAAAGAAAAAAAAAAAAAAAAAAAAAAAAAAAATACAAAAAAAGAAAAAAAAAAAAAAAAAAAAGCAAAAAAAAAAAAAAATGAAAATTTGGGTGAAAAATAAAAGCTTTTAAAAAAAAAAAAAAAAAATGGAAAAAATTTTGCTCAAAAAAAAAAAAAAAAAAAAAAAAAAAGTTTCAAAAAAAAATAAAAAAAAAAAAAAAAAAAAAAAAAAAAAAAAAAAAATGTAAAAAGCAAATGCAATTATATATATATATAAAAAAAAAATATATAAAATATATATATATATATAAAAATAAAAAAAAAAAAAAAAAAAAAAAAAAAAAAAAAAAAAAAAAAAAAAAAAGATAAAAAAAAAAAAAAAAAAAAAAAAAAAAAAAAAGTATATATACATAAAAAAAAAAAAAAAAAAACAATTAGAGAGAGAGAGAGAGAGAGAGAGAGAGAGAGAGAGAGAGAGAGAGGAACGATAAAGCCATCCATTCACTAATGAAACTTAATAACCTAATTCCATTCAGTTATATAGATGAGTTTAACGAACCTTCAATTAGAGAAGCTCCATAGCTATCAAATGATTATATAATTCCCTCGGGCAACCACGACACATTCTCCAGCTGAACGTACCTCTTTACTAAATTGAACGAGTCCCAAGTTAAGATATTTGTCGTAAGAACACACCCAATAAGGAAAAACAGAAAGGGCAACATTTCCCAACTGAACGAACCCAGCCAAGGCTAAGATCCTTACTATAAGTTGGCGAATCCCAACCCGCATATTTCCCAACTGAACGAACCCACCCAAGACTTCAATATAAAATAAGATTCTTTAAGAAAGGGAAACTCAACCCGCTCATTTCCCAACTGAAGAAGCCCAACCAAGACTTCAATATAAAATAAGATTCTTCAAGTAAACGAAACTCAACCCACATATTTCCCAACTGAACGAACCCAACCACGTCAATAGAAAATAAGATTCTTTAAGTAAGTGAAACCCAATCCGCATATTTCCCAACTGAACGCAACCAACCATAACTTACTATTCTTTTTTCAAGAGAACGCAACTAAACATTCTCTAAACGAACGCGCTGTCAACGCTAGCGGCAGTTAACGGTCACAGTAGCAGCATCATATTCTAGCTCTTTCTCCGTCTCTCTCTTTATTTGGACATTTGTTTCTTTGATTCTCTCATCCCTAAACTCTAACAATAAATCTGCGAGTAAAATCAGCACCAGTGACTCTAATACTTCATTATAATATAAATATAAAAGCATATGGACTACTTTTTCCCCGCGAGTCATAAACATTGAATAAAGGCTACGCTCAATGTAGCACAGTAAGCACACTTGCTCGCCTCTAGAATGGCGCCTCCTACACGGCACAAGGTAAAGGAGGAGATTGGTTATCTGAGCGGGAAATCTTCACACTCAAATTTCTTATTTCTCGGGAGTTAAGTATCAATTCTCCAGAATTAAAAGACACGTCTGCTGCGTCTGTGCCTGCAAAGAATGCTTTCTACTTATTAAAAAAAAAATCGTAGAGAATGCTAAGGAATGCGTCTTCGTACTGACGAGGTATCGACACTTAATGAGATGGAACGAGACTCTTGCGGACGACGTGACAGTTTCCCCAAACCTATAAATGACGCCGAGTAACACATTCTTCTTATTCTTCATTTTCTTCTTTTTAACAATTAGGGGTCACTGCCTTGAGTTGATTCAGCAAAGATAAACGTGTCTGAAGAGCCAAATGTCCGTGAAATTACTCTCGCGCTGACAAATCCCGGAAGACGACGACGGAACGAAGTTGACATAGTTTGGCGATTGGATCGGCTTACGTGAGCTCAGTGCCGTTTAAACCTATTGAAAAACTAGGCCTAAGATATAAGATCTAAAGGATGACACAGCATCACAGAATATTTATTAACAAACAACTCAAGTTTCATTTATCAATAACATCGAAGGAGGAAATTTGAAAGTAGTGTGTTCTTAAAGATGAACATTATTCTGGGGTAAATACAATATAATACAACACAATACAATCACAGACAGAAATTTGCACCAACACTACAGACAAGGTAATACACAGGAATACAAAATAACAAACTCTGCATATAATACAACTCTTAATGGCTACAGAACAGAATAGAATATCGAATTTAGGCCAAAGGCCACGTAATGGGACCTATGAGGTCACTAAGCGCTGAAACGGAAATTGACAGAAAAAAAGATTTGAAAGGTGTAACAGGAGGAAAACCTCGAAGCAGTTGCACTTAGAAACAATTGTTAGGAGGTGGAAGAATAAGATTATGAATGGAGGTACAGTAAAAGGATTAACAGGGGTTGCAGCTAGGGGCCGAAGGGACACTAAAGAAACTTGAGTAGTGCCTACAGTGCACCGCATGAGGTGCACTGACGACAACTACCCACCAACGGAGCTTAATGGCTATAAACGAGCACCAATACCTATACCAGTGATATACCATGACGAATGCCACACATTCAAATATAAGCGAGACCATAATGTACTGGAGAGGCGACATCCCACAAATGTGGTCAAGGTCACTCACTAATTTGGCAGAGTGCTACAGACACAACACACCTGTGTACACAGTAATGTACCCCGTGCCTTACAGGTAACAGGACGAGCCAGTATAGCGTCCTCAAGAACAGGTATTAAAAATGCAGTAGATTTCTGGATGAAGTTATATACTGAGTTAATGTAAAGTAGGCCACTGATTGTAAATAAGGTAGGGACAGAACTTTATAAAGTACACTAACTCAGTAAATGTTCATCCGGTAATCTTCTCCTTTGTAATATATGTAAACACACATATGTAATTTTTTTTTTAAATATTTTTTTAAATACATGTATGTATATATAATATATATATATTATATATATATATATATATATATATACATATATATATATATATATATATATATATATATATATATATATATATATAGTACATATATTATACAGGTGTTTTTCTTTTAACAAGAAACAAACGTGAAACACAAGTAACCAAGGGAACGTTTTCGCCTTGAATCATAATAAAATACAACTGCAATCATGATGGCGCCGTACGAATATTATAAAATACAATATATATATATATATATATATATATATATATATA
This sequence comes from Macrobrachium nipponense, assembly GCF_015104395.2. Classification (NCBI taxonomy): domain Eukaryota; kingdom Metazoa; phylum Arthropoda; class Malacostraca; order Decapoda; family Palaemonidae; genus Macrobrachium; species Macrobrachium nipponense. The sequence continues at coordinate 54,142,238 of NC_087218.1, read as the reverse complement.
TATAGATACATAGATAGATAAACAGATAGATATAGATAATGAATTAAAGAGTTAAATGGCTATAGTCAGACGAGAGTGAATGAAGACCTCAAAGATAAAGAAAACATATAGTATACTCGGGACCTACAACAGAGCCTCCCTCCCACCCCCCAAATCCCTCCCCAAAAAATAAACAAACTAGGACTACACATAAGACATCTGAAGCCTCAACTCCAGCAGGCAGAGGAGATCAGTTGTCACGCTTGCACACTTTAATGGTAACACAACTGACAGATGGCAAGACCATGGGTGGTGAGAGAGAGAGAGAGAGAGAGAGAGAGAGAGAGAGAAGAGAGAGAGAGAGAGAGAGAGAGAGCTCATAACAACTACGAAATATGAGAGAGAGAGAGAGAAGAGAGAGAGAGAGAGAAAGCACACAACAGCTACGAAATATCAGAGAGAGAGAGAGAGAGAGAATTCATAACAGCTACGAAATATGAGGAAGTGAGAGAGCGCTCTACAGCTATAAAATTTGATAGATGGAGAAAGAACACATAAAAGCTACGAAATTTGAGAGAGAGAGAGAGAGAGAGAGAGAGAGAGAGAGAGAGAGAGAGAGAGAGAGGCAAGATCACTTGAGGGTGGGCAGCGCAAGAACTGAAGAAAAAGAATAAAAAAAAAAACTTAAGAAATATGAAACTAAGGCTTCTTTTCTAACAGAAATACACAGACAGCTGGACGGATTTCAACATCGAAAACAAACAAATGCGCATTTCGTGCGCGCGTGCATACGTGTGTGCAAACACACAGCGGGGTTACACAACTGTTTAAAGAATTTCAATTCCCCCGTGGGTGTAACTTATTCCCTTTGTATATTGAATGATATTTTTGGCTTACAAATAGTATTAGTGAATATGAAAAATTTGCGATCGTATGTGATAATAAATATGTATATATGAACGTTTATAATACATATGTATATGTTTACATATATATAAACATATATATGAATTTAATCACATCACCGCGATTCATATACACGCCTTAAGCTACAAATGTCCTTTAATATCTAATTCGCTCTACCTCGGAATTAATATATTTTCTTTGTAGCTTAATCCATGCATGTATGCATACATACATGCATACTTGAGAGAGAGAGAGAGAGAGAGAGAGAGAGAGAGAGAGAAATCGTAATAATGGCTAACATATAAGGCCAGTTTTTTTTTTTTTTATTAGGTACGGCGACGAGACTCCAGCATTCTTAACAAAAACGACTTACCAGGTGTATCCACAATGACTGAACTCAGAAAACCGTTTTACAAAATACGGTTAAAAAATAACTTTATCTCTCCTCAATACAGTTACCTAAACCGAATCCAAACGTTACATCTCCGACCCTTGAAAAAATAAAGCGGAACGCTAATCTTTGCCGTTCTATTTCGTCTTCTTCACTAACCTGTGATCTTTTACAAATAAAATGTAAAGGAATCCACGACTAATACGCAGTTCCTGACTTACAGTAACCTTTCAAGAAATTCCTCACGAATATATTGACCGATATATTTTTTACGAATGGATTCACTGGCAAACTCTTAAGAATAGATTTCCCTTAGAATAGTTTCACTGCCAAACTATGACGAATAGGTTTACTTAATAGATTAACTGGCAAACCCTTTAGAATAGATTTACTTAACAATAGATTTACTTAAGAACAGATCTACTGGTAGACTCTTAATGGATAGATTTAACGTCAAAATCTTGAGAACAGATTTTTCCGTCAAATTCTTAAGAATAAATTTTTCCGACAAATTCTTAAAGAACAGAACTAGGCGGATCAACGACCGATATATACCTACTTCGATGTCCACTTTAAAAACTAACAAGTCTTTGTTGAGACATCCTAATCCTTGTAACTCCCTAGTAACTTTTGACATATCGACGTCATCGCGTCAACAACTTTGTCCGCCAATCTTAAACAAAAGACTGATTAATATTATTATAAGTTTTCTCCCCGTTTGCCAGTGATTTTATTTGTGAGCACAAAGGCTGGTGATCAACATAACAGTCGGTTGATGTGTTGTTGCAAAGTCCTCGTTATTATTGTCAAGAGTTTGGCTTTTCCTGAACTTTATGTATTTTGAGAGAGAGAGAGAGAGAGAGAGAGAGAGAGAGAGAGAGAGAGAGAGAACACTGTAAACAAGCTTTATATATATAATGTATGTGTATATGTATATATATGTGTATAATTATATATAGTATATGTATGTATGTATGTATGTATGTATGTGTATGTATATATATGTAATATATATATATAGTATATATATATATATATATAATATATATATATATATATGCCATATATATACACACAGAGAGAGAGGGAGACCCATTAACCGGTCTGCGAGATGGCGGTCGGCTGTGTGAGGAAGTGGGGAGGAGTTGGAGTTTGAAGAGATGACGAGTTCGCGACGGAAGGGGAGTTACGGAGAGACTCAGATGAGAGAGGGAAGAATCGGAGAGAACGAGAGGGAGAGAGAGAGAGAGACCCCCCCCACCGGTAGAGGAGAGAGAGGAGGGGAGGCCGGAGAGAGGAGTAGACGGGGAGAGCGGATGGAAGGTGGAGGTGCGGAGATAGAGACGAGAGAGGAGTGGAGAGGAGATTGCGGGGAGAGGGAAGAGACGCGAAAGAAGAGAAGGAGAGAGAATGACGAGGAGATGAGAGAGAGAGACCAAAAAACCCCACATTATAACGAAGATCGGAACGAGTCGAGTCGAGTCCCCCCCCCCCCCAAAAAAAAAAAGGTTTTGACAAAAATAAGAATAAATATGGACCATTCCAAATCGGTCCCCAAGACCATAAAACCCTTCCGGGTCTCAAGAGACCCATGAAACCCTTACCCGGGAGTATAAAACACTCGCTCGGTTTGGCCAATCGGGTTCTATAAATGGGTTTCCTCTAACACGTACAAAGATCTTGCCAGCCCCCCCCCCCCCCCTCCCCAAACCCCTCCAAGTCTAGGACCCAACCCACCTTCCTTCCACCACATTTCGACGGTCGTTGCTCCTCTCCGGATAACTACGGCATCTTCAAAGTCTCTCTCTCTCTCTCTCTCTCTCTCTCTCTCTCTCTCTCTCTCTATTTTTTACATTATGAAAAATAATCACACAGTCTTCGTGAATATTGGCTTGATTCTCTCTCTCTCTCTCTCTCTCTCTCTCTCTCTCTCTCTCTCTCTCTCTCTCTCTCTCTCTCAGGAAGGTAAGAGTAGTTTTAGATATAAATGATAACGAAGGAAAAAGTAAATCGAAGGAAACTCAGAACGGCTAAGACAACACCATCACCTTACGAGAGATTTATTAAAACTATGACAACGAAATCAAAAGATTACGGACTCCTCTTTGAAGCAAGGGCCCTTGCCAAGACAATCTAGCTTAGTATAAAAGGAAAGAGGAAAAAATATATAGAACAAATATATATATGTATGTATAACTGAATCACGAAAGTTTGGAACGTGATAAATCCCTAAGTAAAGGTATAAGCCACGAAGGAAAAACAAACAACGGAGTTTCCGCAAGATCTTTCGACTCGAAAGATCTTGCGGAAACTCTGTTGTTTATTTTTCCTTCGTGACTTATACCTATATATATATATATATATATATATATATATATATATATGATATATATATATATATATTCCTTATTGTTTGTGTTATAATTAATCAGCTCTCTCGCTCTCTCTCTCTCTCTCTCTCTCTCTCTCTCTCTCTCTCTCTCTCTCTAAACAACGGAGTTTCTGCAAGATCTTTCGACTCGACGTCCTTTACTGTCTGCTGCGTGTGTATAAAATATATATATATATATATATATATATATTATATATATATTATATATATATATATATATATATATATATATATATACATACACACAACGTGGGTATTAAGCACATCACTTGCCAAAGTAGTTCAAAATCCCTTACTAAAAGTAAATAAATAAAGTAGATATAAATTAAATAAAATAATAAAGTAAATAAAATAATAAATAAATAATAAATAATAAAAAAATAACATAAAAAAGGCAAAATCCTCATTACATTTTAGCCAAATCAGGAGGGTTGAGCGAAGTGATCTAAGTGCAGCTGTCACGTGGGAAGACGGCTATACGTCCCTTGGCAGGAAGTAAACAACGGGCAAGACAAACACCTATATACCTTTATCTCTTCCTCCAGAAAATTAAAAGTATACGGAATATCGAATATAGAATTTAGGCTAAAGGCCCGAGGCGCTAGGCCCCCAATGAAACTCAAATTGACAGTTAAAAAAGGGTTTGAAAGGTGCAACAGGAGAGGCTGGAAAGTAAGATGAAGAGAGAAAAAATGAACGGAGGTACAGTAAAAGGAATGAGAGGGGTTGCAGCTAGGGGCCGAAGAGACGCAGCAAGGATCCTCAAGTATTGCCAACAGTGCGCCGCATGAGGTGCACCGACGGCACTAACCCCATATAAGGGGTAAATGCATATAATCGTCTCGATAACCCACAACCACTCACGGCCATAGTCCTTGGCAGCTACGTGACCCAGGAAGGAAATTCCTGTGTAAACTACGAGACAAGTGAAATTTAAACGCACCGATCATACGACAACGTTTAACACCGATACAGCAAACGTTTGACATTGAAGCTCAGGTGGTGATTACGGTTGGCAGAGGCCTTGAAGACAACCGCCCCCCCCCCCCCCCCACCACTGCAGGAAGCATTTCGCGCGAAGGGCTCTTGGGGGGGGGGGGGGGGGGGGGGGGAATGAAGGCACTTTCTCTAGCCTCAAGTCTTTCCCACAGACGTCAATGTTTGCGCGTGTGAGTGTGTGTCTGTGTATTTCCCGGCGCGATGGCTAGCTAAACATCTGATTTATCTGCTACGATACCCGTCTCGACACCCGATTTACCTGTTACGATACCCGTCTCGACACACGATTTACCTGTTACGATACCCGTCTCGACACACGATTTACCTGTTACGATACCCGTCTCGACACACGATTTACCTGTTACGATACCCGTCTCAACACCCGATTTACCTGTTACGATACCCGTCTCAACACCCGATTTACCTGTTACGATACCGTCTTTCACCCCGTTTACCTGTTTACACCCGTCTCAACACCCGATTTACCTGTTACGATACCCGTCTCGACACCCGATTTACCTGTTACAATACCCGTCTCAACACACGATTTACCTGTTACGATACCCGTCTCGACACCCGATTTACCTGTTACGATACCCGTCTCGACACCCGATTTACCTGTTACGATACCCGTCTCGACACCCGATTTACCTGTTACGATACCCGTCTCAACACCCGATTTACCTGTTACGATACCCGTCTCGACACCCGATTTACCTGTTACGATACCCGTCTCAACACCCGATTTACCAGTTACGATACCCGCCTAAACATCTGATTTACCGGTTACGATACCCGTCTCAACACCCGATTTACCCGTTGCGACACCCGTCTAAACATCTGATTTACCTGTTACGATACCCGTCTCAACACCCGATTTACCCGTTGCGACACCCGTCTAAACATCTGATTTACCTGTTACGATACCCGTCTCAACACCCGATTTACCCGTTACGACACCCGTCTAAACATCTGATTTACAGCCTTACGATACCCGTCTTACCCGATACTACGACATCCTCGTATTTACCCGTTACGACACCCTGTCTACATCTTACGATTTTTATATCACCCTGTTTACGTTATATCCCGTCTCAACACCCGATTTACCACTATCTGTCAAGTTCATGTAAACAAAGCTTCAACGAATGATAAAGTGAGACAACAAACACTGCAGGCCATGCGGTCAGGCAAATCAATTCGATCTGGATACACAAACCATAAACTACTCGTCACATCTATCGATGGTTTATCATCGAAAGTGGTCGACTGACTGATTGGGTGGGTTATCTTGCGTAGTGATTGCCCGAGGCATTGTTCAGGGAGATAAGAATATCGGTCAGGTACCCCCCAAAAATTATTAATAATAATAATAATAATAATAATAATAATAATAATAATAATAATAATAAATAAATAAATAAAATGAAAAATAGGAAATCGTATTTTCCAGGTTACTTTTGATCCAGGAAATGAAATCGCGACCGACTGCATTTAAGCTTTGTTCCAGCGGAAGCTTAGCCAGCTTAACCTTGCCCTAAGCTTAGCTGCTGCTCTGATTTCCAGCGAAGGAGGAAATAAGAGGCAAGAAGGAAGGGGGATGCATGAGAGACAAAGGAGAGAGAGAGCAAGGACGCAATGAAACGAACAGAAGAGAACAAAATATAGAATTGGGTTACCTAAAAAAGAAGGCAAACCTCGCAGTTGAATTGTTTGTTTGTTTGTATGGTGTTTTTGTATGGTGTTTCTACGTTGCATGGAACCAATGGTTATTCAGCAACGGGACCAACTGCTTTCCGTGACTTCCGAACCACGTCGAGAGCGCGTTTCTATCATCTGAACTCACAGTTGAAGCATTGTGAATCAATGGAAGAGAATACGAACGGAAGTAAAGTAAGAGGGCTCATGAAATTAAAAATAATAATAATAATAAAAAAAAGTAATAACAGAGAGCCATACTTGACTTCCCTATGCGCGTCGTGGCAGTCACGATACGCAAAATGTCAACGATATACCCCCAAGTTATTCCAGCTCAGGTCAGGTCATTCTGCCCTTATCTTATATTCCTTTATTCCTTCAAAACAAAATTTCTTCTCCCTGTCGCAACCGACAAGATATACGCAGCGCGACAAAGGAAGACAATAATTTTCGACTGCCAAAACCGGCCGTGCTGAAACCAAGCAACAGTGCCCAGCACAAAACAGATAATCAGATCAATAGGATCTGGTACCTGGCCTCTCTCTCTCTCTCTCTCTCCACATATGAAGTCCCTCATTAGCTATTTATCTATCTATATTTGTGTCCCCTGCAAACCTCTCTCTCTCTCTCTCTCTCTCTCTCTCTCTCTCTCTCCTCTCTCTCTCTCTCTCCATGTATGAAGTCCCTCAGTAGCTATCTATTTATCTATCTTTCTAAATATGTGTCACCTGCAAATCTCTCTCTCTCTCTCTCTCTCTCTCTCTCTCTCTCTCTCTCTCTCTCTCTCTCTCCATATGGACTCCCTCATTAGCTATCTATCTATTATAGCCTATATGTGTCCCCTGTAAACATCCCCCTCCCCCGTCTCTCTCTCTCTCTCTCTCTCTCTCTCTCTCTCTCTCTCTCTCTCTCTCTCTCTCCGTATGAAGTCCCTCAGTGGCTTATCTATTTACATATCTTTTTATGTGTCCCCTACAAACTAAAACTACGCAATCCTGACAGCATTTGATCAACTTCTTTCCACATGAAAAGACGTGATCACGGCTCACGGGGAGATTATAGCTCCGTTCAGGAGGTACCTGCTGAAGGGGGACAGAAACTGGTTAGCTTTACGTCCAAGTCGTGGAACACTTCACGCGAAATTTGTCAACCGCAAGAATGTATGTCTGAGAAGAGGGGAGAGAGAGAAAAAGAGGCGAGGGAGGAGGAGGAGGAGGAGGAGGAGGAGGAGGAGGAGGAGGAGGCGGCGGAGGAGGAGGAGGAGGAGGAGGAGGAGAGAGGAGAGAGAGAGAGAGACGGGTAGGGGGAAGGGAGGGGGATGGAGGGAGGGAAGTAGTAGGGCCGCCACCATGCACAGGTAAATGATCAATATACAATCGCTGGTGAAACTAGTTCAGATCTCTCGGGCCAAAATATATTATTAAACGGTCCCTGACTTAGTGGAGAATGCATTAACATTCCCGACATTCAAGGACGCAACGTAAATCTAGGGCACATTATTAAAAAAATGCATGAATATACGTTATTTATATTCGCATTACAGTCAACGGCTTTACGACGCATGAATAACACAAAAGAGAATCCGGGCCTTTTTGATATTTCAAACTACACGTATGCATAAAAGCGCATATTATATATATATATATATATATATATATATATATATATATATATATATATATATATATATATTATAATGAACAGTGATACTCTTAGCCGACATGACATGAGGGTAAAAGATATGTATATATGTATGTTATGTATGTGTATTTTATATACGCCACTCTGAAAATGACATATAGTAGATATAAAAACAAAACCGGTCTGCAGGATTTGCACACAGCGTTTCATTTTCCCTGTGGTAAGGATGAATGTAAGCATACATATACATAAATAGTGCGTACATATATGCATGTACTATGTATGATCACAATCAAATTGACAAGTATATTTTATATATACGCAACTTTACCACTCTGAAGATGTCTTAGCTATAAAGCCGAAACCGGTCAGGATCTGCACCCAGTTTCATCTTCCCAGCGGTACGGACGAAGGTCCGAATGCACGCACACACGCACGTATGTACGTATGCATATAAGTACTGCAAACCAACACGAAAGGCCCATCTGCCAGTGCAAACAACAAACACACGGGGGCTTTTATCAAAGCTCTCCGAGTTATCATATACTAGTCAGGCGAGTCTCCGAACCTTATGAAATCACGAAACCCCATTCTGTCACGCCACGAGGAAAGGGGACTTCTATAAAGCCAGGCAGAACCCTGCCTGGGTCTCCCCCATCTCCTCCTCCTCCTCCTCCTCTTCTTCTTCCTTCCTTCCTTCCTATCCCTCCCTCTGCCCCTACTGCTGCTGCTGCTACTGCTGCAGAACAGCAGAGTCCCTTTTATGAAGGCGTCTCACGACATCGGCGTCAGAGGGAACATTTCGTTCGGAAATGTGGATGGAGAAATCGGATTATTATTTCCTATTGTGCGAAAACTCAGGAAATTACCTCTTGAGAGAGAGAGAGAGAGAGAGAGAGAGAGAGAGAGAGAGAGAGAGAGAGAGAGAGAGAGAGAATTATATAACGTTTTGTTTAAAAACTCAGGATTTAAAATCCTCTGAAGATATTGTTTATAGATACAGAGCACTCTTTCAGAGAGAGAGAGAGAGAGAGAGAGAGAGAGAGAGAGAGAGAGAGAGAGAGAGAGAGAGAGAGGTCAATATATCAACACAAAATTATAACCAGAGCATATAATGAAAGTGAAACAATATCATCGAGCTTAGAAGACAGAGCACATCATATCCACAATGTCGCTTGAACGTCTAGCTAGCTAGCTACCGAGAAGAGAGAGAGAGAGAGAGAGAGAGAGAAGAGAGAGAGAGAGAGAGAGCCAAGCACAGGTAGGTAGGTATGTAGGTATCAGGGTACGGGGACTCCCCGGGGGAGGGGTGGCGGGAGACGGGGAGACAGGTAGACCACGGAGCCGAATGACGTCATGAGAATACCGATATCTCGGGTGACTCACCATTCCATTTCCTCCCTCTCTCTCTCTCTCTCTCTCTCCCTAATTCCCCGTCCAGCCACCACGTGCTGGAACTCCCTCAACCCCTCTCCCCCTCCCCCAACCACGCAGCTCGTAATCCCCCCGCCCGCAACCCCAAGGAATCCCAGGGCCCTCAACGAGTCTCAGCCATGGTCTACATTCACAGCATATCTATCCATGCTCGGGGGGTGGAGGGGAGGAGGAGGATGAGAGGATGAGGATAGGAGGAGGAGGAGGAGGAGCATGTTCTTGTGTTACTCCACACTTCGAATGACTTCCAGCGGCAGCAGGCTCCAGCTTTACTATATCGGGAGCTTCCTCCTTATTCGAGTCGAATTTGTCTGCGCGCTGATGTACCAACAGCACCCACCTGCTTCTACCTACCATACGAGTGTGCATTCAGAACTAAAAAGGCAAATCGCTACGACATAGCTTGTTATTTTTTTTTTAGGGAGGGAGGGAGATGGTCTCAACCTAGGATGAGGAGGGGGGAAAGAAAAGGTCCCTTTTTCCAACCTAAGACGAAAAAGGTGAAAGGTTTTTTTTTCAAGCTATAGTTGGACGATACGTGGTCCTTTTTACAACCTAGGACGAGGAGTGAGGAAGGAGGAGGTCCTTTTTTAAACCTAGGACAAGAAGGTCCTTTTTCAACCTAGGATGAGAGGTCTTTCTTTCAACTTAGGACAAGGGAGGGGGAAGGAGGTCTTTTTTTTTAACCTGGATGCAAAGGTCCTTTTTTTTTTACCTAGATGGGAAGGGGGAAGAAGGTCCTTTTTTCAACCTAGGGAATGAAGGGGGGAAAAGGTTCTTTTTTCAACCTAGGAGAAGGAAGGGGGAAGAGTAGGCCGTTTGTCCAACCTAGAAGGAAGGGGGGTGAGAAGGTCCTTTTTTCAACAGGACAAGAAAGGGGGGGAAAGAGAATGTCCTTTTTTCAACCTAGGAGGAAGAGGGGGAGGAAAATGTCCTTCAAGTAAAAGAATGTCCTTCTTTCAACCTAGGGCAAGGAGGGGGGGAGGGTTCCTTTTTCAACCTAGGAGGAGAATGGGGGAAGGAAAAAGTTCCTTTTTCAACCTAGGACGAGGAACTGGGAAGGTGAATTTTTTTAACCTAGGACGACGCAAGCGGGAAAATCCTCGTGACGGCAACCAAATTTTCCTTCCGAACCGGCTCCATCCGGAGAGGTGATGATTCAACCGACCGACCTTCCTCGTTTTCGTTCTTACATAAGCACAGCATCCGCTCCTAATAAGTCAAGTGTCACTTTCCAGCTATCTAACTCTTGGAAGAGACTTTTCCAGCAGAAAGTGAAATGATAAAGACAAAAAAAGCCTCGTCGTATCAGAGACCCACAAGGGAAGAGCAGAGGAGGAGGAGGAGGAGGAGGAGGACGCCTCAATAAGGACCGGATGTAGCTGATGGCGAGGCAAGACGAGAGAGAGAGACACAGGGTCCCTGCCTTCGACGTCCTACCACGAATGGAAATCACAAACTCATATACGTACACACATACATCCTCATACATTCGAGGGGAATAAATCTCTTGATTTCTTAGCTGTTTGTCAACACACCGAACGTATGTAATCTATTTTGTCTTTTTTATACTCAGGATCGACTACAATGCGCGTTGTTTATAAATCTCTCACTTTACAAATAAATTGTTCAAAATTGTTTGTAAATCTCTTAATGTACAAACAATTTTGTACATGTGCACCCTAACCTACAGGATAACTGGACCTATACACAAACAAAAAGAGTTCATGATCCACGATCTTTGTTCTACAAATAATTCAATTCAAACAATACACACAAAGCAAAAGGACTAAAGTGTCTCCTTTTAGAAATCAGTAAAAGACCCACATTCTCCGTTTTACAAACAATATATATAGCTCAAACAATTCAAACACAAAACAAAAGGAATAAACTACATTGAGTGAACGACCCAAATTCTCTGTTTGACAAACAACTTGAAGTCATGCTACACACAAAGCAAAAGGGCTCAAAGGCCTTCTTTTGTAGATCAGTAAATGACAAGACATTCTCCGCTTTACAAACAATTCAACTTAAACAATACACACAAAGCAAACAGAATAAAATGCCTCCTTTTGCAAATCATTGAATGACCCACATTCTTCTCTTTATAAACAATTCAGTTCACATAACACACACACAAAGCAAAATTAAAAGTCTATTCCACGCACACACAAAGTAAAAGGATAAAAATACCTTTTACAACTCTATTCCATGTACACACAAACACACACAAAGCAAAAAGATTAAAATACTTTCTTTTACAACTCTATTCCATGTACACACAAACACGCACAAAGCAAAAACATTAAAATACCTTTCCTTTAACAAGTCTATTCCAAGCACACAAAAGCACACACACACACACACACACACAAGTCAATTCCATGCAGACTCACACGCACACACAATCGCTCAGCTGGACTGGCATTTAGTCTCCGGTATATAATTGGAATCTTACTCACAAATTCCAGACTGCTGCCTGAGGAACACGTCAGCCCTGAATTATGCATGTTGTTTTGCTATTAGGCTGACTGTCATGCAGGGAATATCTGCGCCTTACGTCCTGACGGTCAGGGAACTATTGTTGTCTTTCGAGACTTCAAAGAGTTGTGAATAATAATAATAATAATAATAATAATAATAATAATAATAATAATAATACTAAAGTTGCCAGAACAACTCCAGATTTGGCAATGAATAATAATAATAATAATAATAATAATAATAATAATAATAATAATAATTTGCCAAACACCAGAGTTCGCAATAATTAATGATGATAATAATGTGTGTGAGAGAGAGAGAGAGAGAGAGAGAGAGAGAGAGAGAGAGAGAGAGAGAGAGAGAGAGATCCAGCCAGTACCTTAGAATACTCAATCTGGCTTGCAGTTGAATAGTCTTGGTTAAAATGAAAAATATCAATTCCTATTCAAAGAAGAACATATTGAAATAAGAAAAGAGACCTTAAATCATATGTGGAAAAAAAGAAAAAATAATTAAAGTTTAACAAATAAAAAAATGACTGATACGATTAAGAGGCGCCGTTACAAAGGCATTGCCTCGACCCATACAACCATAGCAATAACCTTGACCTCCATTTCTTGTACTTTATAACATTCATATTTAATATGAATTTTAAAATTCCCACCACATCCACCCCTCTTGCATGAGTCATCATGTGACCCTGACCCATTTTCCTCTTCCTCTGACGTGCAACACGAGGTCACGAACTGGGGTCACTGAGATGAAACTGGTCAGTGACCGGTCATCCGTGGATACGACAAGGACTGAACACGTATAGGAGGACTCAATGTGTCCAGGCTTGAACACGTTAGGGAATGAGCACGTCTAGGACTGAACACGTTCAGGGCTCAAGGACTGAGCACACTGTGCCTTGAACACGTCTAGAAGAGATCATGTTTAAGCTTGAGCACGTCTAGGACTGAACAAGTTTATATATCTGAACAAGTCTAGGACTGATGTTTTAGTCTGAACACTTCTAGAACTGAACAAGTTTATGTCCGAACACTTCTAGAACTGAACAAGTTTATGTCCGAACACTTCTTGGGCTGAACCAATTTATGTCTGAGCACTTCTATGACTGAACACGTCTATGTCTGAACATTTCTATGACTGATCAAGTTTATGTCTGAACAAGTCTAGGACTGAACACGTCTATGTCTGAACAAGTCTAGGACTGAACACGTTTTGGTCTGAACACTTCTAGGGCTGAACAAGTTTATGTCTGAACACTTCTAGGACTGATTATGTTTAGAACTGAACACGCCTAGAACACAATGTTAAGCTTAAACACATCTAGGACTAAACACGTCTAGGCCTGACGATAAGACCGGACATGAGGACATGTCTAAACCCCGCGACGGTCTGAACGATTGTCGTTGTCGACAAACGCACACACTATTCAGACAGCATGGACGATCTCCGAACCGATTTCAGTCTGAACAAAGATTTTGTCTCTCTAGAAGAGACATGCACGATAGCTTTCAATCGCCAGACAAACCCATACATTGAACGATCTGTGTTTGACAGACTTAAGTCACAACCTGGTCGTGACAGATTCCCGCTGAAATCGTTCAGCCACGAAGCTCCGCCCACTTTTGCATTCAGACACGCCCATACACATTTTTTGCGAACGATACAGACAATCGTTCAGTGTATGGGACCTTTAAGACTAAACATGTTTGGGGCGGAACACTCCTAGATCTGCATCAAATGTTGACGACTCGACACTTTAGGCAGCAAAGTATAGGCTTGGCCAAGATGAGCCCTGAACACGTTCAAGACGTGTATCAGTGACGAAAGAAATCCTAAAAGCGAAAGGAAGCAAGCAACAAGCAACGGTTCTTTCAACGAGAAGGGAAGGAACAGAGAAGACGACGATACATCATGTTTCTCGAGACACTGCAGGGAGCGACTGCAAGCACTTGGGTCATTTATAATGCATCAGGGCGACGTAACTTTTCTTTTTCCGCCTTCTTTTACGTGAAAGCCCGAGGAATGGCCACCGAAATGTGGCCACCGAAATGTGACGCCGAGAGAGAGAGAGAGAGAGAGAGAGAGAGAGAGCTATAGTAGATTCACATCAACCGTGCATTTGATGTCCAGGCCAGTCCCTTACGGCGCCGCTCCTGATTAGCTGTGGATGAGCCAATCACAGGGCTGGAAACTCTCAGTCTCTCTTGAGAGTTCACATAGGCAGGCTGTATGTTCCAGCTCTCCTAAGGGATACTTTTGAAAGACATATTATTCAGGAGAGGTGGAACATAGATCCTATCCATGTGAACTCTCTCGAGAGACTGAGTTTCCAGACCTGTGATTGGCTTATCAACCGCCAATCAGGAGCGTCGTAAGGGACTGGCCTAGACATCAAATGCACGGTTGATGTGAATCTACTCTAGTTATTCAAGATAATGCACCTATAAATTAGTGAAAGGTTACCTAACGAAATACCTGGAGAGAGAGAGAGAGAGAATGCAAAACCCCCTGATGGAATGGGGAAAAGACGGATTAGTGAAAACACAGGACAGGTGGACAAAGATCCCTCAAAGCGTCAAATCCAGGGCACACCAGACACAGAATCAACCCATTCCAGCCAACCAAATTTCGGGTGAACAGACGTTACAAGGATTAGGATTTCTCAAAGTCTTATTAGTCCATCCTAAGAGGAGACGCCGTGTGCTCACTTATCTCTTGGAGCAGGTTTTACTGTTCATTCACAGTGTCCCAATGATTTTGTCTAGCTTTCTTTTAAACTCTTCCACACTGTTGCTGTTGACAACTTCTGGTGGCAGTTTATTCCATGTGTCACATATCTTGTATGTAAAGAAGTTCCCACAGTGGGATGTGTTGTATCTCTTCAGTTCTAGTTTCCATCTATTATTTCTTGTCTGGTTTTCGTTTAGTGTGAAGAGGTTACTGTCTACTTTTGTTATGCCTTTCAGTGTTTTGAATGTTTCTATTAGTTGTCCTCGCAATCATCGTGTTTCTAGGCCATACATGTTCAGGCTCTCTAGTTGTCTCTGGTAACTTATTTGATAGAGAGAGAGAGAGAGAGAGAGAGAGAGAGAGAGAGAGAGAGAGAGAGAGAGAGAGAGAGCCAAAATGAATAGGAAAAAAAACCTGGGAACAAATTAACCAGAAAATATAGGTACTTTACATCAAATGTACAATATTGTTTGATGCTTACCTACGACCAAGTTAAGAAATAGGATACAGGTACAGAATACAGGAACAAAGGAAAACGGTCCTGGAGGTCAAACAAACAGTCCCTACGATAGGAGAGATCGATGCAAAGGTGCATGACACACCCAAATTAAACCTATAGTCCAGGTGGGAAAACTTAATCAGAGAGATTAACTGCAAATACAGACGGACACCCCTGACAGAGAGAGAGAGAGAGAGAGAGAGAGAGAGAGAGAGAGAGAGAGAGAGAGAGAGAGAGGAAGTACTAGTTATTCAAGATAACGCATCCATAAACTGGAGAAAGGTTACCAAACGAAATACCTAGAGAGAGAGAGAGAGAGAGAGAGAGAGAGAGAGAGAGAGAGAGAGAGAGAGTTCTAATTATCTAAGACAATGCACCCTACTATAGTAAACTGGAGAATGATTACCTAAGATAACAGAGAGAGAGAGAGAGAGAGAGAGAGAGAGAGAGAGAGAGAGAGAACATTATCGTGCGTTAATCATAGCTGTGTTTTCATAACTCGAATCAATGATTCCTTTTTACAAAGGACACTGGAATGCACACTGTAAACAAACGCGCATCGCGCGGGCGCGCATATACACACAATACTATCAGAAGCAAGGCAGCTTCTAAGACATCTTATCTTAGGCGATACAGGACGGCACCAAACCCGCGAAGAATCCTTCATCGAAATCGGCTGAAATTGACGACAGTACACCATACGGATCTTACAAGTTGCTTAATGTTATTTTCAGGCGAAACTTCAACAGAAAATAAAAGTAGTTTTTTCAATGCGTAAGATGAATGAAAATGTCAAGATTAAAAAAAATTTAAAGAAATCTAAAACCGTACAAGTAAATTAAATCAGCAATTAATAATATATACTGGAAAATGATACAAAAACGTAAAAAAAAAATAAGATTCATCACAAGAAATAAAACAAACGTTTCCTTCAAAGGCAAAGATTAAAATCCAGCATCACGAGAACAATAGTTGACACATTAAAACAAACTAACTTGAATTTCTACCTCAATTTCTTCATAAACAGAGAATTTCTAATAAACAATTCATGTACAGGAAGATGAACTCCTGTTGAAAGAATAGCTGACCTAAAAAAAAAAAAAAGTATTCTTTTTATAAATCAAAATATATTTTACGAAAGGTGTGTTTGTGCAAAGATGGGAAATATAAATTTTAAAAAACGTTTGCGCTCTAAGCTTCCATGTTCCAGCAGGTACATGAACCATACAGCATCTAAACCATCTTGCCTGACATCCTACAAATTACAGAAAGAAGAACAGCAACTTGTCAACCAGCAGACGACACTATATTATGACTGACAGGAAGAGTAGTATACGTCTTTCCCTCGAGAGTTTACACCACACAAAAGTGCACTGGTCGAAACTGGCTTTAGAAACTGGTTAACTAATACGTCCACCAAACAGTCCTTCGAGTTAATTGTTCAAAACGCCGCAAGGTTTAAAGTGTTCAAGGGAAGGCAATCAAGTCTACTTTACATATATTTTTATAATTCGATATGCACTAGAATAAGAATTGATTGTGTTGAAAAATAATTGTAAATAATCTTGGAATATCAAAGAGCAATGATGGAATGTGAAATCGTTTAAAAGGAAACAGACCTCGTGTAAAAAAACTGAAAATAACACTCCACAATTTACACCAAATTTCATTTTTACAAATTGTAAAAACACTAACTTAATTTAACCTCAACTACATGTGTTAAAAAACTAACTAATATTATTATACTCAACATCAACACACACAGTTTTTCCACTAGAAAAAAAATCAAAGAATTCTGCACATTTTACAACACAAAGAATTATATCTTGTTAAACGTGTTAAAAACTAACTTATTTAACATCAATACACAAAAGCTTGCTTTCCCCTGGATAAATGTCAAAGAATTCTGCACGTCTTACAACAAAGAATTATCTCTTCGTTTAATGTTTGAATAACAATAATTAGCCCTGTCCACATATAATTAAGACACTCCATGCATCATTAAATACAAGGACAGTATCACTAGACCGCCAAAGGTAAATAAGTTGTAAAATACATTAAAATATTTTACTTTAGAGAGAGAGAGAGAGAGAGAGAGAGAGAGAGAGAGAGAGAATATCTTACCAAAACATACCTGCCGTCCTGAATCGGTACGCTGCATGCAACGAAATACAGCAATTAATACAACTGGGCTTTTGCATGACTATGGTCACATTGCAATAATGAAATCAGACTGACATTTATTAGGTCTGAAAAGGTTTAATAACAAAAAATTTAGACTGACATTTATTAGTTCTGAAAAGGTTTCATAAAAATTTTCACACTTAATGGAACGCCAATAAATCATGCTACGTATACAAAAATTAAGAATACCACTAAACGTAATATAATGGTAAGTTTAATCAAAGGTTAACTAAAGAGATTTAAAAATGAGAGGCAGATGTTGGATGTCGAAAATACATTATTTTCTTGCAAATTTTTCAAAATTAATGGATTTAATGCAGTTGCAAGGGACACTTACGACTGCTGTCTAGTGGTAAACAAGTCTAAGACGGGGTATGCAATATAATGACCTTAAGTAGCCCAGACTTGTACAAAAACAAAAACGCCAAAGCAGGCAAGTGGGGAATCCTAAGTTGAGCAGTAGAAGGAAAAAGTCACTGAACCACGTCACCTGAATATATTACCAATAATTCCCAAATAAACTTGACAAAAGATGCCCTGACGAATGTTGCAAAGTAGCCCCATCTATGGAGGTAAAAGCCGCGTTTAACCAAGACCACCAAGG
The DNA here is from genome assembly GCF_015104395.2 of Macrobrachium nipponense. Taxonomy (NCBI): domain Eukaryota; kingdom Metazoa; phylum Arthropoda; class Malacostraca; order Decapoda; family Palaemonidae; genus Macrobrachium; species Macrobrachium nipponense. Next base: position 54,124,285 of record NC_087218.1, on the reverse strand, counting down.
CCAGATATACTAAAAGAATAAAAAGAAGAAGAAAAATATGCAACGTAATGCTTCCCCAAAATGCGAAAGAAAACTGTAGGCTCAACCCCAGGGCGTTGGGACCTTTTGCTTACCTTGAATCCTGAGCGTTTGCAGCAGACACACGCCAGGAGAATGGTGATGCTGCAGAGGATTGTCGCGGCGCCTATAACAACTCCCATATACTCCTCACTCCCACTCCGCCTGCCTCCCCGATCCAGCTCTGCCCGGAGACGAGAAGAGAAAGAAAAAAAAATAACGTTATTATCATTGACGTAAGCCTAATAACCGGTACTTTCTTACGTATACTGAATATCATGTAATGTAAGGGTGTTTTTTCATGTATGTATCTGTAAGTGTACACACCGATATTATCACTAGTATAAAAAACATACATGTACATACACACACACAGACACATATATAGGCCTATCATTGACGTAAGTCTAATAACCGGTACTTTCTTCTGCATACTGAATATCATGTAATGTAAGGGTGTGCTTTCGCGTATGTATCTGTACATGTACATTTATCACTTGTGTAAAAAAAAACAGACACGTGTATATATATAGACACGCATATATAGGCCTATGCATTCATGAGTATGTATCACGATAATCATAATCCAGAGAAAAAACTGACAAAAATTAACTTGACAGAATACACTACACTACTACACCCATTAAAAAAATTACATCAGATCAACTACGCTTCAGTCAGGTAAATGTCAACACGAAACATATTATTCCTCAGCATGTAATAAAAGACAATATCGAACCATAATGTAAATTTCAACAGATCGACGTAATAATAATAAGAGTTGCCCATTCACACTCACCGAGTATGTAAACTTAAGCCACCACTTAAACATAATAAAAACGAATCAGTCGTTTAACATCCAATATACAGGCTCGTACTCGCTTGAGTGAAGCGGTTGGCACCCGCGCTCTTCTCTCTCTTTCTCTCTCAAATCCTTTTTCATCTATCAACTGTGACCTTGAGAGCGTATCTGAATGGGGTATCCCACAATTTACTCAAGTTCGGTTCTCCCATGACACAGGTTCCTCTCTCTCTCTCTCTCTCTCTCTCTCTCTCTTACGAAACTCAAACCTATCATCTCTCTCCCATCCTGATTTTGGATCCCCTATCGAACTTTTAAACTCTTCAAATGTATAATGCCGTATAGTAGGTCTAGAGGAAATTACATAATGACACATAGGCCTCAAGGTAACGCCTGTAGTTCACTCTTCATTATTTCCCAGTTTCACTTTCACTCAGGACCGAATCTTCTATGTTCACTGCTCTGGTTTTCACTTTCTTTCACTCAGGACCGAATCAAATGTAATTCTTCTGTCTTCACTGCCCTGGTTAACCGTGAGGTAGTACCTGGTTTAGTCACACCGGTTAAAAACCATTATCAATCCTGGATATTTTCGTATTTCTATTATTATTTCCTTCATTTGTAGGTTAACTATCTTAATGATTAATTAAATATGAATGTTGCAGAGATTGCTGCTTTTTTCTTCTTCTGAAGCAAACTCTTATTAAGGGAATATATAAAATAAACTCCTACATAAAGAAAAATCAAAAGCTTGCATCTGTTCTTAACAATATGAACTGCCAACTTTAATACCTCACAACTACTATTCCCTCACGCATGATAGTGGTGTTGACAAACATAAAGGCCCAGCATCCTGGTGGTGACCTATACATCTCATTTCACTCAGATCAGGTCCCAGGTTCAAAAGCATCCCATTCATCTGGTAACACCACCTTCACACCAATCGGGACTCACCACGGTTCAAAACAACAATGATCGGCTATAATCTGAGTCTTACATGCCGTGAGCCATTTCACATATGGCAGGGTGTGCCTACCATGAAGAGAAAAGATAGTGATCACTGCCACATTCATGCTTTAATTGACGAATCGTGGATGAACCCCTGTGGATGGAACTTCTGTATCATGAATCACTTCATATGTCTACACATAAGGCCAATCAGACGGTGCCAAGCCTAGGGCTAACCGGTACTAAGCAATTCACCTTTTTTTCACTCACTCTCTTACCATCTGGATGCTGGGGCCTCTCCCTTCCATTAAGTCTTTCAAACCATCTATCCAGCCCATTCACTTCCATTGAGGATAGCTTGATCAGCAATCTCTTACTACTTTCAGGCAAGCCCTAGCTCAACACTTTTCAGCTAACAAATTCCTGAACATACTGCCCCTTCACCTTGCGATGCACTCAACTATCCATCAAACTCCTTCCTGTGCTATCTCTCCTGCTTTGCACCTCTTCAATGAAGTCCTTGTACAGTGGTGGTTTGGGAACCTCTTTGTCATGAGAGGTGAAACCACCAAAGGTGGAATAAGTGGCAAGAACATTTCCTTTCACAGTCTGTCACTTCCCAGAATGGTCAGTTTCAACCTACTGTCAACCAAACTGTTGAGAACCTAAGCTGTAATATCACCTCATTGAGGCCTTCCTATCACTTGCTCTCTAATGATGTTAGGAACAAGGTGTCTAGGGTACATGGATCAGATTATTGGTGGACTAAACTTTCTACCTATAGAGGGAGCTGGCCAGCCAACCAAGGAGGGAAGCATCACTGACTTCTCAATTTACAACCAAGGATACTGCATAGTCCCCTGACTTTTTAATGGAGCCCACGAACTTTTATATTAGGATCAATCATAGCAACACCCTACACATCCCTTCTCCCTTCTGCAGAGGTATATTAAAATTTTAAAAATACAGTAAGTTATCCAATACACAAATTAAGGGACAGATAACTAAGATATATAAGACCAAAACCAACAATGGATAACAAATACATTAAAGCCAAGTGTGGCGCATTCCAAAAATGCTGACTTGAGGATTACTAACAATAAAATGAAGATGGTATAAATTATGGAAAATTATCTGATGAGCACTTATAAATGCAAGCACCTCTCTCTAAAAGAACATGGTTCTTTAATATGAGTGCCTACTGGCCAGATCTGACATAAGTATTCACAATACTAATCTAAGCAACTAAATGAGAATGAAATTCATTAGGTTTAAGTAAAGAAGTATGTAGGCAATCCTAAAAGTACAAGAGAAATTGTAAAAAAAACTCACCATTTTGTGGTAGGGGGTAAGCCAGGGCAGAGTGGATGCATTCCAGCAATATAAGGGAGAATGTTAAACTCCACCCCATTTTTCATAGCTTATCCATAACACTACTATCACAACAAATCAGCTTTCATAATTCTAAAAGGCCTTTTCAACAACCTTTGTGACCTGCTAGCCATTGTGAAAAATTAAACACAACAAACAACTTTTCAATTCAATAATCTTACTCAACATTCATTTTTCCAACTGAAGCATGTTGATGCACAGTAAAATGGCTAATATATCAATACAATGGACCACATCAGCTTTCATTACTAGAACTTTTTGATAACAATTCCGAGGCCCCTGGCTTTTGATTCACAATATCAATACAGGATCACATCAGCTTTCATTACTAGAACTTTTTGATAACAATTCCGAGGCCCCTGGCTTTTGATTCACAATATCAATACGGGTGTATTTCAAACCACTGCACAGCACAATGTGGAATGGGTCATCATCCTCCCCAAGCGACCTGAAAAGTTAAAATTTAGTTCTGTAATGCATTATTTTTCACAATCAAAGATCATTCATTTAAAAAATCATTTCATATTATTGCTAACTGCATTCTTACTAAAATAAAAATCACATGAAATCACCCATAATGTCTACTCAAAAATGAATTAGTATTAAAGTAGTTTATACTTCTGACACTGAATGCCGAGATACCTTTTCAAGGTAAGCTATCATAAATTGTAGTATATACTCTGCTACATCATAAACATTATGTCATCCAAGAAACTCACACAGAGTTGACATAATACCTACTGTACTAGAACTATTTTCACCTCGATAGCCTATAACTGGAGTGGTCTTGCTGCTGGGGGAAGGCAACATTATTCTCTCTCTCTCACTACGAGAGTAATTATAATTAGAGCAGTATGAGAACAAACTACATTTACCCAAGTTACTATTACTCACAGCTGTACATAGTATTCTAAACTTCAACACCATAACAGTAACATCATGTGGTACCTACATATGACCCATTAAAACTTCTAGCAGTTCCCTGGAACCTAAATGGCTGTCTTGATCTAGAATGTTCCAAGGTGGAGGGGGGGGCATGTAAAAGTCTTGGAAGGCACAATTCCCAGAGAACTTAGAAAATTGTGATGACCAAATGCAGGTTGAGTAATGGATTCCCCTAGCTTATCCATGATCATCTTAACAAGGTTGACTGGAAAAAGATGCTGGCCCTTAATATATACCAATCTAAGGCTTTAAAATCTTGAAGAGGGAAACAGGTTCGAAGATACCTTGAGAACTGTATTATTTTTCTTCTTTACAGTATTGGAATCATGACAACGTTCATGACCAATGCACAGCCTAAACAAGCAACTAGCCATCATGCTACAGCCAAATATTTGGGATTCTTAACAATTTGCTCATAGAATCAAGAACAACTTATAATCTGCTGTGACCTATATTTCCCAGAGGAACTTTTCACTCAGATCAACTTTAGCAGGAATCAGCAAAACCAAAGAGCATGAGTAAAGCAGCCATCCTCATTAAAATAACATCTGAATCCCACCTCAAAGAGTGAAAATATATATGGGTCACCATGGGACTTTGCAATAATCAAGCTTAGAACCTTTACATTCCATACAATACATTCAACAAGACGCACAATCATAGCTACTGCAGTTGTAAGCTCAACACCAAGGAAAGCTCCTCTGAATTTTATCTAAACCAGTGTTCTGCAGTGGAGGATACCCTAGCACGCTTAAGGTGCCTCTCCAGGTTGAAGGATTCACAAATCCAGCCCAAAATTTGTTCATTATGCTGTGAAACAATAAATACATTATTGTCTCTGGACAACCCAGAGGTCCTGTGTCAAAATGAATTTTTTTTTCTCCTAGAAGCAGAAATAGCAGTAGCAGAGTTTAATGAGGTATGTAGAACAGTTTACTGTTGGCTGACAATATGTGAAGTGCTTTAAGCAGAAATACCAGTGACATATAATGGCATTGCATGCAAAGGTGCCATTTCAGTCATGGCTATTGAACTGTCTCCAGCCCATGACTTGACTGTCTGTCAGGTTATGGGGAGAAGAATCTTTTGCCCTTGAGAAGTTGGAATACTATCAACACTGATTAGTCAAGCAAATACTTTGAACTACATCCATGAATATAAGAATGCTGAAAAGGGTATGCAAACTATGTACTATCTATGGTTCTTCAATTTCCCAAACCATGACAGCTTAGCATATTTACAATTATGTGAAACTATTACAGACAACCTTGACACGAAAGGTCTTAGACGATTTGGACGTTGACATTAAGTCCACTGTATCAGATCTGTTAGCACAAAGCCTAAACAGTTCTTGAACAATGTCATGACCTCAGGTGAGGTATACCTACATGACCACACTGAACAATACATAAACATTCAAGCTACCAATAATTATAACCGTTATCTATACTAGAACAGATAAGTCATCAATGACGCAACAATCTCTAGTTGACTTAAGTTACTACCACAATTACAATGTTAATAACTAAAATGTATAAAAATATCATATTAGCATGCCACTAAAATGAGGAAATCCATAATGTCAATGTAAATACATATTAAAAATATCTATGTAAAACAACAGCTTTTGAGACCCTGATAAATTATCCTTCTCAATTTGACTAAAACAGCTCTTTACAGGAATACAGTGTCCTTACATTAGCCAGGAACTGCAGCAGCAAGGCAACTAAAGCAACCCAGACATGACACAGAAAGCACTCACTATGAAATTACATACAATAAGTACAAAAGTGTCACAAGAGCATGGAAAGCCCACTGAGAGTCTACATATGAAAACTGGTACGAATGCAACCATGCACTATCTGTCTACCAGAAAACCTTCAGAACCTAATGATCAAATATGGCTTTTCCCTTTGCATGGACAGGTAACCTGATTCCAAGCAAGTTTTTGTTGTTGTATAAATAGACAAGGTGTGTGACTAATCATTTTTATGGTGGCAACAAAGCTTGTGTTAGGATATGTATATGTCGGAGAGTAACCGATTTGGTGTAAAAGTTGGTCTATGACAATGGTGAGTTAGGTCTCGATGGCTTTCTAATATGTTTACAACTGATGAAGTGATGCCAGAATTAACAGAAAAAATCTCATTACGTACAAAGTTGTGGGGTAAGATGGTAGGCTATGTCATAATGGGATGTGAAATAGCTGTTTGTAGACAATACATACTTGGCTGGGGATAGTGTTGAGAAACTATTGTGATAGTGAGCCTAAGTACCATAGCCTATGACTAGCCTATATGAAAAAAAGGAAACTAATTAGATGGAGCAATGAATGTTATTCTAACAGGTGGGTAAAAGGAAACAGTTGATTTGTACAAATTTTTGGGGTAATTCTACAAATAAGCTCTGCAAGGTGTGCGTTTAGTACCAGCCCCTCAGGGACGAACATAAGAATAAACAAATTATAGTACATTTCTCAAATTATCTCTGTACATTTCAAACATCTCAAGAGCTCTTCTGCAGATTACCTTTATTTGAGTAATTACATTGAATGATACCAAGATGTAATTGAGACAAGTAAAAGAATATTAGGACAGAAGGAATTGGTACACAAGGTGTCTGTAACTGATTTTGAAGAGACCTCCAGTGCGTAAAGAAGTGCAAGAGCTGGAATGGATGACGGAACTGTTCGGTCAACTCTACATACTTAGGTGTGTGAATATTATGTGTAAATGAATGTGGATGCTGTGTGTAAATGAAAGTGGATATTAAGTGTCAATGAATGAAAATGGGCTGAAGCAGCTGTGATGAACCTTTGTATGGTAAAGGCATTAGTGGTATCAGAAACTCTGAAAGTATGTGAAGTGTTGATGTACATGGACATGGTAAGAAAGTTAGGGGAGGTGAACAGATGGATAACAGCACTTCAAAACAGCTTTATCAAGTGGAATGAAAGAAGGAAGACTGGTTAGATACAGAAATGTATAACTTAGAAGTGTCAGGAGGGAGAATAAAAGGTACTAGACCTAGAGGGCAATGATTAGGCTAAGAGATGGTATGAAAGAGCTATTGGGCAGGATTGGCTAGGACATACTAGGTACTAGCTAATATCTGGGAAGTGTGAGAGCAAGCCCATGTGCAAGATGGAGGTGAATGACACATTTGTGTGTGCGGTTTGACAGACTCCTTGTCCTAATCCTTCACTGTAGGTGTATTAGGCCTACCTAAATGACAGCCAATACTATAGCAGCTCTCTGAACAAGGATTCATCTGCAATTCAGCAATTAAAGTACAAGTGTAGTAGTCAGTGTTGCCTTGTATAGCTATAGCTAATGTCTAGTGCTTCCCCATGGTTTGAAATATGTATATAGGTATGTCTGCGTATGTAGGTATATACCTAGTAGCTAAGTAGGTAGATATACCTATAGGGTATACAGAGAGAGAGAGAGAGAGAGAGAGAGAGAGAGAGAGAGAGAGAGAGAGAGAGAGTTTAATAATAAAAAAAAAGTGAATATAACCAATCGGTCCTAACAACGTATTGAAAAATACATTGACATAAATGTGGTATCCGCCTGTAGGTTAATAAAACGGAGACATTACAACTTGTCCTAATTACTGACTACGGGCTGGACGACAACGGAAGCCAACGAAGCACTGTCAAAAACCCTTCAGAATTAGTTTATAAACCAGACTATATATATAAATTGATAGTCGCTTGATGAAATCCTCTTGAGAATCCAACAAGTCACCAAAATAAGTGACGGAATTACGAAACAGTTCACTTCTGCCTCAGTCCACTCGTCTTGACACTCATTATATTCCACTTGGAATGTATATATAAATGTAAGATTATCCGAGGCCATTAGAACACCTACACTCCCAAAAACTTTACAATAATGTCCATAAGACACGTGTTTTTTTCAAGTAAACATTAATGGATAAACATATGACCAACGAGGGGGAAATATACCTATATAACGCACGGTGAATTGAGACACCTTTCACCTACACTTGGAGAGCTACACTAACTTCGACTGTTTACAATTTCTGACTGGTCTCTGTCGGTGTTGCCAACACTTTGCTGAATAGTTAGCCATCTCAGCTAACTTTGCTGTGAATCGCATATATGTTATATATTCTATTTATATTTAATACATATAATATCTTCTATCTTAATAGTGTTTTAGAACAATCTAAATTTTGTATAATTTAGCTATTGTGAGCATTAACCACAAATTTAATAGAACTTATGTTATTAGAGCTACATTACTTTTCTTGCTCATTTTAAGCCTAATGTGCTTTGCATATGATACCCATTCGAATTTCGCCTTGAAGAAATGAGTATCTATTGAGTGAAGGAAATCCTGTTTGGACTCCAAACTGATCAGGCCGTTTTTATTATTAATATACAGCTCTACAACCTTTTAAACTGCCATTCTTGAACTGTCAGAAAATACCTTTCCTTCCCTTGCAAGGTTCAAGTATCAAATCAACTGCTAATGGACACTTCACACGCTTAATGTTTACAACAATATTTTTAAAACTAAAAATTCTGTAAGAAATTTTATATCTCCCATGGGAAATGTCTTCCTTCAATATTGGCTTACATCACTAACTGTGCTGATAACAGGGAAATCGGATGATCTGGCAACACTGAAGTTCCGTGACACCGCCATCTGGTCAAATCTTGAATTAATTGTTTGTTGGGCGATAGGCTAATCTTTGATATGGTTATATTGCTGGCTTAATCTAATCAACAAGTCGGGTTTATTAAAATGTGCATTATGCCGTAGTGCCTTTTTAAACTTTAACTCCCTTGTAGGAACTAGAGGAAGTGAAAAAGATTCACCATTATCAACTTGAAAATAGACGTCTAGTTTAAAATAGAACTGTTACTTCTGTAACATCACAATTGACCTGTTAGTTTCTCAACATTTTTACTTTTGAATGTAATGAGTGCTTTCTTCGCAATATATCGAAGATTAGGTCATGTAAAGTACTTTAGTTTACCTGATAGCCATCAGTTGTTTCTCATTTTAAGTTTAATATCCGTTGGTTTCTTATCGTCTTTGCAAACCGGGAATGCATTTTGATGATGCTTTAACCTATTATTGCAAGTTCACTATCAGTTCTGATGGTTAGACTGAATAATTGGTAACATTTAAATTTTATTATCATTGCATATATTGTCCAACATCTGGGCGCCACAAACCCAGATTAGAGTCCAGGGTAATGCAACTTTCCTTGACGGACTCTTGGTTGAGGATATTTTTATTCAAATGAATTATGTAGGATACGATTTGGACATTATGGGAATGCATCAATTTCATATTTATTTTTATAGATATTTCTGAATGTACTGTGTTTACTCTGCCCTGCATGGTATTTTTTACCTGTAATCTAAGGAATATCACTTTGACATGTACTATACATTCAGAATGTCAAACTTACAAACAAGGAAACCCGACTGCTTATGTGAACTATAATCACAGCAAAAATATGAAGTGGAAAAAAACTGAAATGCAGCAATGGGAAGCAACAAGCTATTACTCATTGTGCCACCAACATCTATAGTATAAAAAAATAAATAAATAAATAAATGATCACTAACCATACATAAATCCTACCCCGTCAGAGTCATGAGGTTAACTACTCTCCATTTAATTTTCAGTCAATTTGAAAATTTTCAGTCAATTTAAAGGAAGATTTAGGCATTGTACCTTTCTTTCTCCCCCTCTTTATACTACTTCACCCCGTTAGGAGGGTGATTGGTTTACTGACAGAAGGGACACTTTGAATCAAGAAGTACAATATTGATCAAACTCAGAGGATGAACCAAACTTCATACAGTTTATCTTTAATTATTATTACATTTATCAATATACATAGTTTAACCAGACTACTTACGGGCTGCTCTATGAGCAAGAGCCCGTGCTGGCATAAGGTCAGCTTAATCTGAAACAACAACAACAACCAGACTACTCTGGCCCACCTACCCTTGGACTTTCCAGCACAGAAATGGTCATGCAGAGCTTAGTATTTAATACTGATCTGCTATTTTCTCTAGGGTAATTAGCGTGCGCGCACACAAACACACAAAAACCTTAAAAGTGCCAAATTATTACATCGACATAAATTTGGATACTTAAAGGAGACTGCAATACTGTATTGTGGTCTAAAGTGAAAGGTTTCAAATTTAGGTTATTGGTGAGGGTAGGGTAAACATTTGTAAGAAAAAGAATGGATTCAACTAACCAGCTCAAAATTGCACTGCTTGATTAGTCTGACCATTTTGCATGGGTGCCCACAGCATATTTTCCAAGAGGGTCAAATTATATATATATTTTGTATTCAGTGAAACTATGATGCCAATAATTTCAGTGAAGCAAGATGTGATAAAGAAAAAATATGACATTACATTGACTTTTTTTCAATAGTTCCATATACTGTTCAGCTGATTTCAAATATTTTTGGAAAGCTTGGTTAAACTGAAAGAATATACTACTGTAAAATGGAAGGAAAACAAAGTGATTTAGTTAAATGTATTCATTATATAATATATATTATTATATTATATATATATATATATATATATATAGACTATATATATATATAGAATATATATAAGCCACGAAGGAAAGTTAAACACTGGAGTATCTACAAGATCTTTCGACTCACGTCCTTTACTTAGCAGACCGACTGACATACATGAGAAACTGAGATGACAAGAAAGAGTCATATTAGTAGCCTTCCCAAACAAGCATAAACATTGGTACAATTTAAGAGGTTTACAAACCTCTTAAATTGTACCAATGTTTATGCTTGTTTGGAAAGGTTACTAATTCTCCAGGTGTGTTGGATTCTAGGTACTAATCTCCATATAATCCCCTTTCTGTCACTTATATGACCCCTCCTTGTCATGTCAGTTTCTCATGTATGTCAGTTGGTCTGCCAGGTAAAGGACATGAGTTGAAAGATCTTGCAGCTACTACAGTGTTTAACTTTCCTTCATGGCTTATACCTTTATTTATGCATTTATCACGTTCCAAACTTTCGTGATTCAGTTACACACACACACACATATATATAGTATATGTTTTTCCAGGATTTCAAGGAGGGGGCAAGTGGGACCCTTGCCACTTTGTGCAGGCACCCATGCCACTTTGGTCATATGTTCACAAAACATGTTACATATTAAGTACTATAGTAATTACTACATGAAACTGAGCATGATAGCAATTATGAATAATGCACATGCTCACGCACTGCCACATGCTAAATTGAAACATTTGATACATTCAAAAGTTCAGTCATTAGTCAAATACTGTGTGGTCTCAAAAGATATACGTGTTGATAATAGCACTGTAGTTTCTATGGGATGAATACCAACTAAATACTGGACAACATACTAATTTGATACACTAATTCTATATGTATTGTTTAATCCCAATATTGTCCTAAAATATGCAACAAAACAAATTACAGCCATGGGTAAACTTAGTGCTTAATGCCTGTTTATAGTGGAGGAGAGCTAAACACATGTCAAATAACATTTCAAAAAGAAATCATAAAAATGTGAAACCTCTTGCATTACTAACAATGATCTACACATGTACATACTTTTACCACATTTGCAGAACTACATTAGCTCTTTGTACTAAACTGAGTGACTAATTGAGTACTGTTCTCATCAGGAATTCTTATACTCTCATCAGGAATTCTTATAAGTGTACTTGAATACCTTCTGAAAATATGAGGCCTGAAATATAAGGGGCAATGTTTAGACAAAACAAAAGAAGAAATAATTACAGTTGTGTTTAACACTCCAATTGTACCAAGAAAGGTTGCATTTCAAAAATGGAATTTTAATAATGAATCAAGTCCAGAACAGGTTTCAACCAACCTTTCCTTATCCTAAAAACATAAAATGCTACACTGCAACATCATACAAAAACCTGATATATGTACTTCTATAAACTGAGTACAGTAATTAATCTAGGACACAACAATTGTTTGCAATTTTGTCATGACCATAATTCCTGTAATATTTGATACGTACCTGGAAAACTGAGATGTTCTGACTATGAAACTTAAATACGTAATTGTAATCAGGAATACTTTACTTTTCATTCACTTTCTAGAATGAAATTTAGAAATTTTTCCATTCCTTATAGGATAATATTAAAATTACCTACTCTTAATCCTTAAACTTATAAAAGTAAGTACATCACAAATTCGTATCACGAGGTAGCAATTTAACATCATACATTTTGTATTTTACATCATTTACCAATGATTTTTGGCATCACTTTGAAAAAATATTCATTACATGAAATTAGAATATATTTCTATAACCAATACAATCTTTCAAATTTGCCTTTACTTTACACATGGTTGCATTAATTTCTTATGCATTGTAACTTACAGTATTTAAATGTTGTCCACTATAAGGATTTCTATTATTCAAATATAATACTAATAGTATATATTAGACAGTGTAAAAAAAACCAAAAAGTTTGTGTTCACTTAAAGTTTTAATCCCTAGGACAAGATTTTCTTTATTCCATCAACAGAGACTTGCAACATGAGAGGCTGCAATTCATAGTGATTTTGGCAATGATTCAACTCCACAATAAAAATAATTCAATTACACTTGACACTATGCAAAATAATACTGTACTACAGCAATATATAATGATAAATAAAAACCCTTTGAACTTAAACTTTGCCTAAGATTTAGATGCATATTCTTTTAGACCTTTTTTAATAAGGTCTTTATCCACTCCATTTGGAACCAAGATCATCAACACGCCAATCTTATCAAGATCTGCCTTGTTGCGATGCTCATCGTCAAAGAACAGCATCTCGCTGTACTCCAGACCAGAGTCTTTCTTGATTCTAGAAAAAAAAATATATATATATAAAATTATATAAGACAGAACAAGCCATGAAACTTGAAGCAATGGAGTATAAAACTTAGGCCATGGATCAAGTGCTGGGACCTGTAAAGTCATTCAGCGCTAAAGGGAAACTGCAAGTTAAAATGTTTTAAAGGTGTAATAGGAGGAAAACCTCACAGTTGCACTATGACTAATTGTTAGAAGAGGGTGAACTTAAGATGGAAGAAAGAGAATATGAACAAGGTAAAGTAAAATGAATGAAAAGGATTACAGCTAAGGGCTGAAGGGATGCCTACATTACCTCCCTATGGGGCATACAAATTCATAAGACACACCTCAGAATGCATTCATTTTTTTAACTGTCTGCAAGCCTTGGTTAGTTATAGTTGAGTTTATTCAAGATAAGACATTATTCTGGAGTTATTGACTCCATTAAAAACATGAAATTATTCTGACACTCATACTTGATATTTATTTCTGTATCATTAATACTGATAATTTATTTAAATTGCTTGACTCAATAAAGGGTCGTCGGAAGCATCACTAAATGACAATGTTTCATAATTGTGAAGAACAATGGGGACTTCAAAATGAGTCCAGGTTTGTTTAAGGCCAAGGGCTGGGACCTATGAAGTCATTCAGGGAAAGGAAACTGGGAGTAAAATTGCTTTAAAGGTGTAACAGATGGGAAACCTCGCAGTTGCACCATGAAACAACTTTCAGGGGAGAGTGGAAAGTTAGAAGGAAAAAAGAGAATATAAATAGAACTACAGTAAAAGGAATCAAAAGGATTGCAGCTAGGGGACAAGAGGACACTGCAAAGAACCTTTACTAATACCTACAGCACACTGCATGAGGTCAACTGATGGCACAAGGTCAACTGATGGCACTATCTAACTATAGGGAAGGGTTTGTTTGAGACGAAAAAGATATAGATTCGGGTCTTCCATGAGACACACACACACACACACAAAAAGTGAAACTGTACAGAGGCATCTCCCCATAAATGAAATTCTATGGGTTTACATTATATTACTAGGCAGGTGTAAATGGATAAAACTATATAAAATATGTACTTAATCTTAAAAATCTTATTTACTGGCCTGAACTATTTTACGAAAAAGAGAGAGAGAGAGAGAGAGAGAGAGAGAGAGAGAGAGAGAGAGAGAGAGAGAGAGAGAGAGAGAGAGAGAGAATGACTTTTTACTGAGGTAGAGACAGAGGAAAACTTACTGTGAAAAGTGATTGTTCTTTGATCCAGGATAAATTTCCTTGTATGTAATGTATTTGTTCCAGTCAAACAGGTTCAGTAATTGATTTGCACCATCAATTTCCCCTGTACGAGATGCAACTCCTATTAAATACCCTTCTTTGTGAAGCTGCTCTAAAATCTTGGGAACTTCTGGGTAGCACTTTACTTTCTTATTGCTGGCATCGTACACCACACCTTTCCTGTACGGATGAGAGAAACAAGTTGAGGGATACACTGTTTATGGTTGCATATTTTATCCTGTATCAGTATTATAAAAATATAATTGTGTTAGATTTTAAGTTAATTTTTCACATTAATTCGCAAAAGATTAATCTGTGTTAGCAGCAATCACCAGCTTGTTCCAAAGAAATGTGATTATAAATATTTATATGGCACATGAGCCCATAAAAGTTACCAAAGAATTTATCATACACACATAAAATAGGAGACCATCTCCAATAAGGATAAAAAGATAATGGAGAGAGAAAAAAAGAAGTTCAATTTACACTCCACACACACTGTAAAAGGATGTCCACTCTACAACTCTGCTGGAAATAAGGAGAGCTAAAGATACTCCTAATCCTTCTCAAGGTTGCTCTCCTTACTCAGCAATCTCATTTATGCCTCATCAAACATTTCCAACCATGTGAATGGTCTAGCTTTTTTTTTTTTATCCATCTGGATAAATACAGTAAAATCAATACCAAAACAGCGGTTATACTCTGCATGCATGAGAAAACTTCCTATTATATTAAGCTCCTTTGGCATTAAATTATTATACGAGTACCTATTCAAAATCATAAAAAACAGAGTACATAGGAATATTAATATTTTCAGGTTCTTACTTACATGTGAATGTTAATAATTTGAGGCTCTTACTTACATGGGATTACATAAAAATTTTCAGGTACTTACTTGTCCTTCTTAAATGGAGGATCAACGTGCGTATCCACCCAAAAAGGCCACAATGTGTAGTCTGCAAGGAGAATATAGTGATAAATTCAGGAAATTAGGCAAACTTAACACATTATTCTACAGTAACAATAATAATATATGCAGTATATTGAAGTTAGTGGTATTCAGTAGGCTAAATCCTTAAAAAAATTCCAGTTTTTGCCTTGATTTTTGTGTGATCTGCCAGTTTTAACTTTGCACTGTGTTTTTACAAAGATCAGAAAAATTATAAAGTAGGTAATACCCCAACCCAAAAGATTTTCACTACCACAATACTCAACCAGGACCAAGACAAACAAGCATCATTATCCAATTAGTTTATTGCTAATATATTGTTAATAACTTAGGAAAATATTGTCATAATGGTTTTTGTTGCATTTTTTATTCACTAACTAGGCTAACATATTCACATCATTTTAACTCAATCAGTTTTTCATTGTTCTTTGACCTTTACAGAAAAGGGACCAGCATAAAACATAACATATAAGTAACAGGGCATCATTGGTCCACTTCAAAAAATATTCTTAACTCAGGAATCAATGTGGAAATCTTTTACTAAGTTGTATTTAGACTTGCTGATAGGAAACAAGACATAACTTTAAAAATTACAAAAGCATAGCTAATATTCAAGGAGAAATGTAATTTTTGGATATGTCCAGGTGTTTAAACTTCACTTCCTCAAGAAGCACGTGACTTTAAATGTGATAAAGCATTTTTTTTAGTGATTTTGACAAAGCTGATACACTAGGTGTACTTCTGTCGGAAATGTCGGGTGAACCTTTTTAAAACTGGCCTTTGTCCAACAATAATGAGTGCCCACAGTCAGAATTTTATTCTTAATGTCAGGATACATTAATTAAGTGGAGGCCAGGGGCCACACACTTCATTTGGGATGGTAACAGAGGACAACAAGCAGCCAAGACATGTAAACCAATATTTTCTATTTATGGAACCCTCAGTTTGATTAAGTGTGGAGTCTAGGGGGCTGAACCCACTTTGATCAGGTAATAAGCAATATTGGCTAGGTTAGGTTATTATATGGCTAGGCTTAAATATGGAATTTACCAAACCTATACAGCAATTAGGCTAGCTAGGCCTAGATCACTAACCATTTCATAGGTATATACCTAGTACGTACTACATACAATATTGACATTTTCCTAAAGGCTTGACAATTATAAGGCCATTGTACTCTGGTACGAACCCAACGTTTTCCCCTTCTCTCTTTGGATCAAGGACAACACCCATGAAAGACATAGTTTAGGCCTACAGTAGCTTGTTAAGCCTACTTTACTAGGGCTACTTTCCTTATCATGACTAGGCTACTGAGTAGACTAGTCAACATTAATGAAATCAATCACTCATTATTTAACCAGGTAATTCCAATAGGCCGGTTTCCTGCTACTGGTCTCATAGGCTAGTTAGTAGAAAGGAGCCTAAAGAGGCCTAATTGGCCTGCTATTATTACCACTATTAATACTATTACTTATTATTAAGTAGCCCTAGTATTGGATAAAAGTTTAACCATTAGCCTATAAAAACTAGGGGGAAACATCAGTACCAGGCCAACCCTCATCACGGTAGACGGGTCTTATTCACTCGATATTTTAATTGGTGAAACATGAATACAATTGCAACTCTTAAGCCATACCATTTTTAAAAGACTGAAGTTTCGTCAACATATTGTGATATATGAAAGCCCCATACGAACTAAAATAAGCATGTGAGCTCTTCGTAAAATATGTTTTCAAGGCAGTTTTGAAATCCAATATGGCGGCTCGTTTTTTCATGGACGGTTATCATCAGTGACGGAACACCATCTTTCCCCAGCCTTCCCAGCACTCATTTGAACAATGTTAGCGTATGTATGTAACGTTTATTGATCTTACTCAAGATTGCAGTTGTAATCAGCACAATAAAACAACATTTTGTTGCCTATATTAGTGAAAGTATGAAAACTTGTTATTCCCGGGGTTATGGTTGGAACTGAATTCATTCTACCTTGTAATCGGCGGTTTTTTATCCTTACTGCCATCACAACTGAAACCCACAGTGCTTATTTTGATTGTTAATTATACACATTTTGGTCTCAGTTCACTCCACATTGCACTTTAAAACCCGTTGCTGTTCCTGGTTTTTTCTAAGCGCGCGCGCCAATAAACACAATTACAAACAGCAGACGACCGACAGACGACACAGACGACGAAACTGTAACAAAGTTTTATTCCCTAAACTGTTACTTTACTCGTTATTTAGTTTAATTTTACATTGTTATTTAAAAATTTTGATTTAATTCATGTATATTATCCTTTTTTTGCAACCAAATTACCCCGAAAAATTACAGATATTTCTAACGTAGATAAATCAAATGTTTCTAACGTTTTCGTACATCTGGCTGCCGAAAACCATAGAGGAACGAATACGGAAAAGTGCATAGAGGAACGACTACGTTTTTTTTTTTTTTTTTTTTGCTTTTTGTTTTTTGCTAGCACTTTCATTGATTTGCAGTCTTTATTAGTATTTTGAATTTTCTTAAATTAATCGTATGCCAGAATAAAATGTAACCTTTAATGTTTGCATGCCTAAGAATGGCAAAAATCATCGTTTGCCACATTAGTGGAGGCTTCACACATACGCCGTTCATTATCTGTTAAGCGTCCGCCCCTGATGAGCTCGCTGCTAACGTACCGTCACGCTTTTTTTGTAATCAGGGATCATAGCACTGATGATAGTTTTTCAAAGTTAATATTGATTTTTATGCTTGTTATTCATGAATTACTGTGGAAATCTCTCTTCGCTCTCTCTCTCAAATCTCTCTCTCTCTCTCTCTCTCTCTCTCTCTCTCTCTCGAAGTCCATCACTCGGCAAAGACCAAAAGTCATCTTCACTTCTCCCGCAATTGGAAGAAAAGTTTGTATCATCACTGGAGGATTCAGAACTAGAGCTCTCATCATCAAATAGGTTATCAATACCACACTCCTCATCTAGTATTTGATTGATCTCACCTAAAGAAATATGCCTCCTCTTTGGGACATTCATTGTGAAAGACGCGCAATCCAATTTGTCTCGATAAACGCCCGAAGCGTATTGAAAGAAAACCAACAGGGACAGGCAGTTTTCCTAGCATAAGCGACCACCAGAAAGAGTTGCCAGGCTGGAAATAAGTTTCCCATGTGCTGAGAGTGTTACCAAATGATGTTCCTACACTTTCTATGCGAGTAAACGTATTATTACGGGGCTGACGACTTGACAAGCACAGTTAAAGTCTTGAACGTAATATCCCGGTTGAAGGCGCTACCGAGTAGATCGCGGTAAACGTATTATTACGTGGGTGACGCTTAACAGGTTATAAACTGTTTCCATGAATTCTAGTTGTCAGTAATGCAATAATGATAAAATTGCTTTAATATTTATGTATATACTTCCAATACATAGCCTAATTTCACCAATTTCAACGTTTTGTGTGTAGTCTTATACCCAGTTTGGAGGGTCAACACACCGAATGGCAACAGAGAGAGAGAGAGAGAGAGAGAGAGAGAGAGAGAGAGAGAGAGGAAGCGGAGGAACGAGAATGAACAGAAAATGGGAGAGGGTAGGTGGAGCTTTATACGCGTGTTCGTATCCATTTCTGCATAATGGAGTTTTGTCTCTTGGTACAAGGACAAGTGTCGTTATTCTTTACGATTAGTGATTTCACGATACCCTTATAAATTACGGCACTGGGTGTAATGCACTATAGCAAAATCTCGTTCTGTTAAGAGTGTTCGTTACAGAAATAGGTATTGCCCAAAAACCTGCTTGCACTGTCTCTGACCCATAGTAGACATGCTGCTTAGTTGTCAATCAAGTTTTTATAACCAAGTATTTTTTTACAAGCTAGCTATTGAATAAATTTTTATTTTTCTCAGTCAAACAAAACATATGCCCCTCAATGCTAACTTTCCTCTTTTAACGACTTTCTGGTCATTGCAAATTCGGCCCCCATAATTTCTTATGGTGCGAAAACAGACAAGAGGCCCATGGACCGAAAACGATTGCGTCACACTACGGCGATAATCCAGCAGTACAAAACATCTTCATATATCCAAAAAGTAAATAATAAAGATATATATGCGCATTACGATTATAACAATTACATGTATAGCTGATAACAATCTGCATGAATAACTGGTAAACTGTTCTGCAATGACAGTTGAGTATAGCATTATTTACAATAGGTACGAAAGTCAAGATGTCGTGAGTCATAATACAGAACTTGAAAGAACGTTCTAATTCAGAAAAATAATTACTTAAATTTGAGTCAGAGTCGAGTTACTTTTTCAATAACGAATATTTTCAAATTAATCATCATAAATATGTAAAATATTGATGTTTTTACTACTTATTTAAAAATTAGCCAAGAGCACGCTTCTCGTCATCTTCTACCCCAACAAGCTGTTTACGCCTGCTTGTTGTTGATGAGAAATCGTGTTTCGATTGTTGTGATAAAAGTGCTCCAGCGTCTGTGGGTACAAGTGGTGTGCGGATTTATCACAGGAAATGGTTAGTTTATTGACACAAGCTACTCCGTAAACATCGAGATGGCGTCAATCTTCGAAACATTTTTAGTTGTAAGTAAAAATTTCTAAAGCGTTTTGTTTTGGTGAGATTTCCACTGCCGTGGCGCCATTTTCAGTACCCTCTGTTAAATCTGTTTAAATCTTAAAATTTGGCCATAATTTCTAACTTTGGGGAAAATACTTACTTCTTCGAAAGGAGAGTAGAGGTCTTTAGCTAGTTTCTCACCAACAACAAGTCGCGACTGATGCCCATCTCGGGTGTCAGGACGCGTTATAATGTACTTTTTCGGAGGGTGGCTTGCACTGATGGTAGCTGGCCTGCGTGGCCTGCTTTGATGTTTTACCCTAGTAGTTATCCAACCCTAGGCTTTTTTTTATCTTTTATTTTAAAAAATACACTTTAAAGGTCATTTTACAATAAATAAATACTATACAATACTCTATATATAGCTATGTTATGTACAGAATCAACAAAAATTATTTAAGCCTACTACCTAGCTATAGGTATATACTATATTTTTTCATAGCTCAACATAGGTACTAGGTAGCTACTACTTGAATTTACTACTACTAGGCTATATATACTATATAGTACCTACCTACCTGTACCTAGGTAGGTAGTACTACCTACCTATTAGGCTAGGTAGGCTATAGGCTACCTACCAGGCTACATTAGGTAGCTTTAAACGAAATCAACCCAGGGTCCTTTACGGCCTCTTAATAGTAATTAACTAGCAGGCCTAAGAAATGTAATCTACTAGGTATATGAGTCATAAGAGTACACATAGTACTAGCCTATAAGGTACTACCTACTAGCTAGGTAGTATAGCTATACTAGGTACTCAGATAGCGCTACCTACACATTTAGGACTGGGGCTGGGCCTAAGGTATCTAGCTAGGTAACGTGCAATAAAAATAAGCTATGACATGCCCAATCTACTTGTCTACCGTAAAACTGCACTCACCTAGGTCAAAAGCGATGAGTTTAGGCTTCTTTTCACTCATTTTGACTATCCCGTGAGGTCAGTGAAATGCCGGGTAGTCTGAAAGTTCACAAAGTGTATATTTAGGCCTTAGGCGTAATATATACTACAGTAGTTGCAACTTTCTCGAAGTACCTAACCAAATACCAATACCAAGGCGTAATTATCCAGTTGCAACTTGCAATTGCGTTTGACTTTGTTTAAACGATAGTAATGACAAGTTTCTGACAAGTATTAAACACGAAATTGTGTCCTTAGACAATAATAACTGCTTAAGAATGCATAATATGGAGGGGCCGTTACAGAGGTTACGTTCGAGTTGAATGAACTAAATCATTATTGTTAATAATATTATATTACGTATTATTATATCCACCATTTCTGCCTTACACCTGTAATGCCAGAGAGCTCATACTATATATCCCCCAAAATCACTTGATACTGTTTTTGTCCTTCATATTCATGGAACTGATATCAGTAACTGTGTTAATGGATTTGCCACACGAAAGGGCAGAAAAGTCTATTTAACAGTTATCACAATAACCCCCAGCACTGAAATGATAACCATATTTCTTGTCTCCTTATTTTCCTTTTTTTTGGGGAAGGAACGTCCATAGGTTGATGACCCCTCTCATTTCAGTTCATTTTGTTTTCTCTAATTTATACATGATGCAATGAAATACATAAGGATACAGTCCACAGTCCAATTGAAGTGAATCGTTATTTGAGCGATCCATTTCAGTATCTAAATCCATTACATAAAATTTAATCGACATGGATTAAGCTTGGTCCAAGATGAAAGGTAACAGGTTTTGATCCAGAACTGCCACATAACCTTTATTATTTATGTGCAAGGGAGGCAGCAATAATATTGACAGGACTATATATGTTAGAAACTAAAGTACAATTATAAAAAAAAATAAAAACGAGCTTTGAATTATGTGGGACAGAAGAGAAAACAACATATTTAACTGCAAAATTCTTAGAGGTTGGTCATTAAAAATGTTAAAGTGAAGGAACTGGGAAACCTAATTAAACAACTAGTAATGTTCTGTAATAAAAGCAATGCAAATAAGAAATATATAAGCAAGGAATAAGTAATTCCATTGTGGTAGCATATAGGTAGTGAAAATCAACTTACCCTATGCAAGATTTAGGTGCCCGAAAATCGCCGAAAAAAAAAATCGTCGGCCGCGTTTGTACAATAAAGTCATTGGAACTTAGGAATATGTGAATGGTGAAAAGACAGTACTTTCAGAATATATTTCATATCTAATGAAGATAGTAAAAGGTGCTAAGAGAATAATTCTTTGCATTTATGATAATGTACCAAGTGGAGAGAACATTGAGGAACTTAAGGACGCTCTAGAGAGCTGAGCCGTGCCAAAAGAAAATTTATGGAGGATCTTCTTCTACTACTACAAGCGCTGTAAACGCGTGTTGGATTTTGGCCCTGGCTACGCAACCAAACATCTTTATGAGGTACAGTTTATTCATACAGTCATTCAATCTGAATTTATTAGGAGTATTTAGGCCTTGTCAGATTTTGGAGCAAGTG
The DNA here is from genome assembly GCF_015104395.2 of Macrobrachium nipponense. Lineage (NCBI taxonomy): Eukaryota > Metazoa > Arthropoda > Malacostraca > Decapoda > Palaemonidae > Macrobrachium > Macrobrachium nipponense. The sequence continues at coordinate 54,101,935 of NC_087218.1, read as the reverse complement.
TAGAACGACTGGACAAGTTCCGCAGACCTAAACAAACCTGACTTTTTTTTAGAAGGCCAGGTCCTGACCTACCCAGAAATGACCTAGGACTAGCTACCTAGTAGTACCTAGTAGTAGGTACCTAGCTAGAACCTCGCTTTTTATGGCTCCTTATTGACCCCCGGCGAGCTATTCCATTACGCTAACGACATGGCAGCCAGGTCTTTCTCCTAACGATTTCCCCCACCAATAAAAAGGGTCCTCTGTAAAACTACCAGGGTAAACAGCCGACTGGACTGGCCAACTCACTGCCTACTGTGATTTTGGCCACCCTCATACCTAGGTACCTAAATACCTAGTACTACTTTATCACGTCCGACAGATGGTCATTAGTCGAGTTGGGTGTTGATAGCAGGAGCTCAAGACCTCTACTCTCCTTTCGATAGGGTAATAAAACCGAGGTACAGATGGACCAAATGTACCGTAGTGGGACAATCCCAAAAAAAGTACATTCGGTATAATGCTCCTGACATCGGAGATGGTGGCATTAGTTCATGATTGGTTTGTTTGTTTGATAGCAGGTAGCTCAAGACCTCTACTCTCCTTTCGAAGTAGGGTAATAAACCGTAGGGTACAGAGTGGACATGTACGATCAGCGTGGACAATCCCAAAAAAGTACATTAGGTATAATGCGTCTGACACTCGGAGATGGGCATCAGTCGCGACTTCTTGTTGGTGAGAAACGGAGCTAAAGACCTCTATCTCCTTTCGAAGTAGTAGTAGTAGGCTAAGTATCTTCTCCAAAGTTAGAAATTAAGGCCAAATTTTTTAAGATTTAAACAGAGGGTAGTGAAAACGGTGTCAAACGTAGTGCAAATCTCACCAAAACGCGTTCAACATTTTTACTTACAACTCGAATATTTAGAAGATTGACGCCATCTCGATGTTTACGAGTCGCTTGTGTCGGGTTGTTTACACTTTACCGGGCCAGTTGCTCCCTACTTTGTTTGTTGTTGTTTTGGTATCGCGACACCCAAATCCATCCGCCACGGTAAGTAGCCTTACTGTAACCCTGTGGTTAGCGCGCGCAGCGCAACATTACCTCTTGCCAGAACATGCCGTGCCTGCCAAGAATCTTTAAATATGCGGATAAGGCGCGAAGCGCCGTTCCGCCACGGCCTTAATGACAGCACACATAAATCGATCGTCGCGGGATAGTAGTAGCTCCCTACTTTGTTTGTTGTTGTTTTGGTATCGCCGCCATATTAGTTTTGGTGTTCTTCCGCCGATTTCGGTCGGCGGTCGAGTGGGCCCGCTAATCTGTAAGTGGTCCGCTTGTGTCAATAAACTAACCATTTCCCGTACCCACAGCAGACGCTGGGGCACTTTCATCACAACAATCGGCGGAAAACTTTCTCACCGAGTAAACAATTGTTTTGCAGAAGACGACGACGAAGAGTGCACTTCAACAATAATTTTTTAAATAAATAGGGTAGATCACAGCAGGCCAAGCAGGCCACCTACAATCAACACCTAGCCACCCTCCGAAAAAGTACATTATAACGCGTCCTGACACCGGAGATGTGGGCATCAGTCGCGACTTCTTGTTGGTGAAAAACGGAGCTAAAGACCTCTACTCTCCTTTCGAAGTAAGTATTTTCTCCAAAGTTAGAAATTAATGGACCAAATTTTAAGATTTAAACAGAGGGTACTGAAAAGGGTGGCCTACTGCAAGTGGAAATCTCACCAAAACGCTTTAGAAAATTTTTACTTACAACTAAAAATGTTTCGAAGATTGACGCTATCTTGATGTTTACGGAGTCGCTTGTGTCAAACTTCCCATTTCATCATGGCTAAATCTGCACACCACTTGTACCCATAGACGCTGGGGCACTTTCATCACAACAATCGTAAACCCACCTTCTTACCATCAGCTATTCACGTACTTATTCAAGGGGACTACGGCATTCTTTGCGGCGTTTTGCGCTCTTCAATTGTTTATCAGTGTTGTCAATTGGTATATGTTTACCCTCCAAACTAGGTATAAGACTTCACAAAAAACCGGGGAAATAAGTGAAAATTAGCGTATCTATTTGTAGTATATATACAAATATTAGAGCAATTTTATCATTACTGCATTACTATGACAACTAGAATTCATCGAAACAGTTTGTAAATGCATCGACGTATGTGTGGACGCTCCACTAGATTGGCAACGATGAGCCATTTTTCCTCACGTCGTCTGCTCGTAAGTATACATCCGAAACATTGTAATTTTGGGGGGTTAATTTGGTTGCAAAAAGGGATAATGGACATGAATTAATAAACATTTTGAAGTAGTTAAACTAATATTGAGTAAAGTAAACAATTAAGGGAATAAAGCTTTGCATCTCATAATCAGTGTTGTCGTCTGCTGCTCGTAACTTTGTTTACGGAGTGAGTGCTTAGGAAACACGAACAGCAATGTGGTTCGAGTGCACTGTGGAGTGAATTAAGACCAAAATGTGTATAATTACAATCAAAGAAGCACTGTGGAGTTTCAGTTGTGATGGCAGTAAGGGATAAAACCACTGATTACAAGGTAACGAATACGCAATTCAGTTCCAACCATAACCCCGGGAATAACAATAACGTTTCATACTTTCACTAATATAGGCAACAAAATGTGTTTTATTGTGCTGATTACAACTGCAAATCTTGAGTAAGATCAATAAACGTTACCATACATCGCTAACATTTTTCTTGTTCAAAAAATGAGTGCTGGGAAGGTCTGGGAAAGATGTGGCCGTCACTGAGAGAACGTCCATGCAAACGTAGCCGCCATATTGGATTTCAAAACTGCCTTGAAAACATATTTTACGAAGAGCTCACATGCTTATTTTAATTCGTATGGGGCTTTCATATATCACAATATGTTGACGAAACTTCATATCTTTTAAATGGTATGCTTAGAGTTGCAATTGTATTCATGTTTCACCAATTAAATATCGAGTGAATAAGACCCGTCCATCGTGATGAGGGTTGGCCTGTCGTGATATTCTACCCTAGTAAAACATCAATATTTTACATATTTATGATGATTAATTTGAAATATTCGTTATTGAAAAGTAACTCGATTCTGACTCAAATTTAAGTAATTAATTTTATTTTTTGGAATTAGAACGTTCTTTTAAGTCCTGATTATGACGTCACGACATCTTGACTTTCGTACCTATTGTAATAATTGCTTTACTCACTCTCTTGCAGAACGGTTTACCAGTTATTCATGCAGATTATCAGCTCTTCATGTAATTGGTATAATCGTAATGCGCATATATATCTTTATTATTTACTTTTTGGATATATGAAGATGTTTTACTGCCGAATTATCGCCGTAGTGTAACACAATCGTTTTTGGTTCCTGGGCCTCTGATTTCGCACCATAAGAAAGGTTATGGGGCCGAATTTGCAATGACCAGAAAGTCGTTAAAAGAGGAAAGTTAGCATTGAGGGGCATATGTTTTTTGATTTGAGAAAAATACAAATTTATTCAATAGCTTTTTTTTTTGTAAAAAATACTTGATTACAAAAAACTTGATTGACAACTAAGCAGCATGTCTACTATGGGTTTCAGAGACAGTGCAAGCACGTTTTTGGGCAATACCTATTTCTGTAACGAACACTCGTATCAGAACGAGATTTTACTAAAGTGCATTACACCCATGCCGTATTTATAAGGGTATCGTGAATCACTAATCGTAAAGAATAACGACACTTGACCTTGTACCAAGAGACAAAAACTCCATTATCCAGAAATGGATACGAACACGGCCGTAAAGTTCCACCTACCCTCTCCCCCCCCCTCCCCCCCCTCCCCCCCCTTTCCATTTCCGTCTTCGTTCCTTCGCCTTCCTTTCTCTCTCTCTCTTTCTCTGTTGCCAATCGGTATGTGTTGACCCTCCAAACTGGGTATAAGACTACACACAAAACATTGAAATTGGTGAAATTAGGCTGTGTATTGGAAGTATATATACATAAATATTAAAGCAATTTTATCATTATTGCATTACTATGACAACTAGAATTCATGGAAAGTTTATAATAATGAATCGGCACCTATGTGTGAAGCCTCCACTAATGTGGCAACAATGATTTTGCCATTCTTAGCATGCAAACATTAAATGGTTACATTTATTTCTGGCATACAGTTATTAAAGAAATTCAAAATACTAATAAATAGACTGAAATCAATGAAAAGTGCTAGCAAAACTCAAAAAAGCAAAAAAAAAAAAAAAAAAAATTTATATAATCCACTTATTATTCGTTAGTCGTTCCTCTATGGTTTTCGGCAGCCGATTTACGAAAACGTTAGAAACATTTGATTGTATCTACTTTAGAAATATCTGTAATTTTTAGGGGTAATTTGGTTTGCAAAAAAGGGATAATATACATGAATTAATTAAAATTTTTCAAATAAACAACAAAGTAAAGTTGAACTAATAATAACGAGTAAAGTAAACAATTTAGGGAATAAACTTTGTAGTTTCGTCGTCTGCTGTTGGTAACTGTTTGTGGCGCGCGCGCTTAGGAACCCGGACAGCAACTTGTTTAAAGTGCAATGTGGAGTAAATTGAGACCAAAATGTGATAATAACAATCAAATAAGCACTGTGGAGTTTCAGTTGTGATGGCAGTAAGGATAAAAACCACCGATTACAAGGTAAAAATGAATTCAGCTCAAACCATGACCCCGGGAATAAAAAGTTTCATACTGTCAGTAATATAGGCAACAAAATGTTGTTTTATTGTGCTTATTACAACTGCAATCTTGAGTAAGATCAATAAACGTTACATATATACATAACATTGTTCAAATGAGTGCTGGGAAGGCTGGAAAGATGATTTTCGTCACTGATCAGAAACCTGTACATCCCATGGTAGCCGCCATATTGGATTTCAAAACTGCCTTGAAAACATATTTTATGAAGAGCGTCACATGCTTATTTTAGTTCGTATGGGGCTTTCATATATCACATTATGTTGACGAAACTTCAATCTTTTGAATGGTATGCTTGGAGTTGTAATTGTATTCTTGTTTCACCATTTAAATATCAAGTGAATAAGACCTGTCCACCGTGATAAGGGTTGGTAGTCGCTGGTGTTTTCCACCCTATTTTCTCCAAAGTTAGAAATAAAGGCCTATTTTAAGATTTAAACTGAGGGTAATGAAAAGTGTGGCCAATGCAGTGCACACTACCCCAAAACGCTTTCGAAGTTTTTACTTACAACTCCAAATATTTGAAAGATTGACGCCATCTTGATGTTTGCAGAGTCGCTAGTGTCAACAAACTTCCCAGTTCCCTGTGCTAAATCCGCCACAACACTTATACTTACTATAGATGCTGGGACACTTTCTTCACAACAAGCTGTAAGGATGATGGTGTTCAAGCTTTTGATCAGTGACCTGGCGATGTTTGAGAAGAAGAGTGCGCTAGTAGATAACACTTACTAATACAGTGGTAACCATCGTGGAGATACGATTAATCCGTTCCAAGGCGGCCTTCGTATCATGAGTTTTTTCGTATTCTTGAACCGATTTTATATGTAAAATGCCTATCCGTTCCAAGGCCTACAAACACCCAGTAAATTATATTTCCAGGCCTACAACACATGTTCTAGGGTTACGACGCCGATCCGACGGAAGAAATATGACTCCAAAAAGGCAAATACTGTACATACTTGAGTAATATTCAACTGCATGTACTGTTCAAACCCCATTTTTACTGCATATATTAGGACTTTAGCATGTTTCCCTTAGCAATAAGCCTAGCCTATGTTAGCGGTTGCTAGCCTAGTCTATGATTCTGACATCTAAACCTAAGAAGCTAAAAGCTTAGAATATGCCAATAAAATGTATAAATAATCAGTATGTACTCATTTCAAATAGCTATTAATTAATCATTAACTATATATAATACACAAACAAACAAAAAAAAAAAAACCTTCCAATCGTTTGTTTACATTCAGCTCTTATGAGTACCGAACGAACGCCAAGCAATCACTTTCCTAGACACAGTAAGCCATAAATTTTCATTAGTATCTCTCTTCAGCTAATGAAACTACCAAACAGTTATAATAACCATTCATTTCTATTCTTTATTCTGTCTTTACCTAATGGAGATACCGAGTTACTGACAGCTATAATGGAACATACGTAACGTAATATTAAAACAGAAGAAGAATTCTAAAAAATATGTATTTGTTGGATTCGATGATAGCAGTCTGATTTATTTTATATTTTATGATATCTAATTCACAATTTTTTAATTAAATGTATTGCCTGTACTCATTTCAAATAATTACTAAGTAACCATTAACTATAATTAAAAAAAAAAAAAAAAAGCTTCCAAACTTCTGTTTACATCCAGCACTTATAAGTATCAAACGATCGCCAAGCAATCACTTTTCCTAGTACACAGTAAGCCATAAATTTTCATTATCTCTCTTCAACTACTGAAACTACCAAGAGTATATAAACCATTCATTTCCATTCTTTATTCTATCTTTACCTAATGTTTTTTTTTATTAAATGTATTGCATGAATACCGTATATACTCGAGGAACGATGCGATCTCGCATATCATGCGACCCCCAAATTTTCACCAATAAACAGTGGTTTTGTCATGTTATCTCATGTATCATGCGAGTTCCTTTTTCTGAGAGCCTCAGTTCATAAGGTTTGGTGGTTTAGCATGCTATGGCTGAGTCATTCAAATGTGTGCTGCTGCCAGTCAAGTTACGGTGATTTTCTTACTAATCTCGAGAATTGAATATAAAATCTCAAGATTAAAAAAGAATCCTAAGATAATAAAATAATAAAATTGTAAAAGTAAACACGCCTTGGGAGTCCTAAATCATTCTCTCTCTCTCTCTTCTGCTCTCTCTCTCTCTCTCTCTCTCTCTCTCTCTCTCCTCTCTCTCTCTCTCGTCATCTCTCTCTCTCTCTCAGGAAATAAATTCTGTAATTTGAGTCTTTCACCAACGGGCATCAGTAAATGTGTAGACATTGTGTGCGTGTTTAAAAAAATGTGCAGTACACACACATTCCGATGTTTCGGTTTTTGGAATTTTTCAGATTTCGGAAATGTGAGGTCAGATGCATAATCAAACAAACATCACTACTGCAGCAAAAACATTTTTTTTTCCATTTATGTTTTTCATTATTGTTATTTATTAATTACAGTTTATTTGTAAATAAATAAGTTGTATTAAAGCAGATTCTAAAAGATTTCGTGATAAGACATCTCTTTGACCCATGCAATTACTGAACTATCAATTCATTAATTCGGTGGTTGTTTTCAACTTAAATGAATGAAATATGCAAAACTTGGGCAAAAATCAAATGCGTTATTCATTCATTTAAGTGAAAACAAACCACCGAATTAATTGGATTGATAGTTCAGTAATTGCATGGTCAAGAGATGTCTTATCACGAAATCTTTTAGAATCTGCTTTAATACAACTTACTTTTCATTGTAATTTCAATGTTAGTCGTGGCCTTTTCATTTAGACCCTTGTATCTGTACATGTTTAAGAATGACCTCAAAGATATAATTACTGACTTAAATAAAAATCAGTTTCCTTAGAGTTATTAAATTTTGTTGTAATGTATGTTTGTCATGTTTTGTGAATATGGTTTTTGTTTACCAAGTTCGAATAGCTGTCACCTATAATCCTTTTAATTGTCTGGAAATTGTATCTGAGATGATTTGTCTTAAACCTTTAAGTGCACCCATTGTTTATGCTTGTTTGGAAGGTTTCTTATCTTCCAGGTGTGTCGGATTCTAGGTACTAATCCCTTTATAATCCCTATCTGTCAGTTATACGAACTCTTGTATTGTCTTTTCTCGTATTTATGTCAGTATCTGCTCAGTAAAGGGCTTTTAAAAGTCGAAAGATCTTGCAGACTCCTTCGTTTATTTTTCCTTCGTGGGCATATATATATATATATATATATATATCTATATATATATATATATATATATATATATATATATATATATACACATATACCTATATATATATATATATATATATATATATATATATATATATATATATATATATATATATATATATATATATATATATATATATATATATATATATATATATATATATTATATATATATATATATATATAGTATATATATATTTATATACATATACATATACACACACATATCATATATATATATATATATATATATATATATATATATATATAATATATATATATATAGATATATATATAGTATAATATAATATAAGATATATATATTTTAATACTTCTAGGGCACAATTTTTTCACGGATACAACATCATGAGAATGGCGGTTTTTCACTGTTTACCAGCTTTTTTGAAATTGATTCATATTTTCTAATTATTTTCTTCACTTCATTGTTCAGGTTACTAATGGACACATAATGGGGTTCTTCCATTTACTCCAGTATTTTTACAAAAACGCGACAGCTGTTTCGTCAACCTATAACGTATTGACGTTATCAAGCGTACTGATACAAATATGAGCCTACATGCGTTTTGTGACGTCATGAGGACGGAAAGGTAGTACAATTGCCAGATACCTAGTTTTAAATATTTACAAAAGACTATAGTGAAACATAAAATAAGACAATAAATAAACTATGTTAACAGAAATTATATCAAAAGTTGAAAGTAGTTATTATTATACAAATTTTACATATATATATTAATTACTATATGTTTAATTAACAAATGTCAGTGTGCGCTCGTGTCCCGCGTGTCTTGTCCCACGCGGTTGAAGGCTGCCCTCCTACACGAGGGCAAAGATCGGTCTGCCTCGCGTTGGATGTTAAGGTGTTTGGGCGTTGCGTGGCGATGCTGACGGCTTCTGATATCAATAAACGATTGTAGTTGCCTTCCTTGTGGATTATTTTGGTGTTTGTGAGAAGTTCTTGCAAGGATGGTTTTTTATTGTGGGTATCCACAAAGTGCTGGTGAATAGCACCTTGGTTTTTCTTGTGTGGGCCTGCATGCGACGTTTGAGTGTATTGTTGTGTGTCCGATATATGCATTTTTGGGGGGACTGACATTGCTCGTCAGCACAGACAAACTTGTAAACTATATCAGATTCAACCTCTTTCTCCGTCGATGGAGCCGTACTATTTTTCATTACAGTGAGGCCGTAAGGTTTGGCTTGCAGTAAATTCTTGCTGTTGATTTGTTATATGGTGCTAGGGGGGTGGTTTCCTCTTCGCAGTATACCAAGGAGGGCTTTCCTTTCGTCTTCGTGGTGTTGTTGTATGATATCTGGTGGTATATCACTATTTCTTTGTCTTTGTTGTGTTTGTCCCTCGGGGTCGGTTTTGGAAAGCCTCTAATCTCTTTTTGACACTTGCTGGATCATGTCATCTGGGTAGCCGTTATTTGTGAGTAGCTGTTGAACTCTGTTAATTTCTTCGTTCGTCGCTTTCCACGTCGAACAGTGTGTTAAGGCACGTTTTATGTATGCATTTACCACAGACCGTTTATATGCATCAGGGCATTCTCCTCTAGCATTTAAGCATCTCCCAGCATCTGTCTTTTTAGTGTATACGGTGGTATTGTATTTGTTGTTTTTCTGGGTCACAAGTACGTCCAAGAGGGGAGCATTTTCTCATTACTTTTTTCTACCGTAAAATTCAATGTAGAATTTGCTCGGAGTTTATTCACTAATTCATCTATGTCATTTTCGCCCTTTGTTTGTGATAAAGATATCATCAATATATCTCCCATAGATTCTGGGTTTTGGGTGTTCTTCAAAAGTGACCTCTTCTGTGTGTGCCATGTATGCGTTTGCAAAAAGAACAACCCCAAGGGTGGGGGGAACCCATTGCTACGCCGTCCTTTTGCCGATATATTTCGCCCCTATGTGAGGAGGAAATGGGGCTTCCTTTGTACATGCTTCTAGCATCTCTTTTAAGATCTTTTCGGGTATCGGTAATGGTGGTTTTTCAGACCGGTATATCTTGTTCATGATGATTTGTATTGTTTCATCCACTGGTACGTTAGTAAATAAACTTTCGACGTCCAGAGATGCTATGTCTTCGTCGGGTGTGGTGTCTTGCAGTAGATCGATGAATTCTGTCGATGATTTTAGCGAGAACGTTGAAGGAATGTATGCAAACGCATACATGGCACACACAGAAGAGGTCACTTTTGAAGAACACCAAAACCCAGAATCTATGTAGGCTCATATTTGTATCAGTACGCTTGATAACGTCAATACGTATAGGTTGACGAAAACAGCTGTCGCGTTTTTGTAAAAAAAAATACTGGAGTAAATGGAAGAACCCCATTATGTGTCCATTAGTAACCTTGAACAATGAAGTGAAGAAAATAATTAGAAAATATGAATCAATTTCAAAAAAGCTGGTAAACAGTGAAAAAGCCATTCTATTCAATGAATGTTATATATATATATATATATATATATATATATATATATATATATATATATATATATATATATATATATATATATATATATATATATATATATATATATATATATATACATACATATACATACATACATATATATATATATATATATATATATATATATATATATATTACACATATACATTTACTATACATATACATATACATATACACACAGTTTGGGTAAAAATGATTGACGCCGTCAATTATTTTTGCCAAAAAGGGCAGCAACGTTCTTGACTCCAGTATTAGCCGAATTAAATGTCATAAACATACGTCTGGCAATCACGTACCCTTCATTTTCCTCTCACAAACACCCGTCCCCCCTACCCTTGATGTTGCTTGTGGGTGGGAGGCCTCTGTTGCCTAGTAACATTACTTTGTGAAACCTGTTTACACGCATAGTTACCTGTGGTTTTTGCAGTGTAGTGCTGGATTATGCTGGGTAATAAGCACATTACTGAAACAGAGGTTGCTCAGGTAGTTGCTTTATACAAGCAAAAAGTGTCAACCTTCGAAAATGCTGCTAGTGTCGGTGTGACAGTCAGAACTGCCCAGCACTGGATTAAAAAGTTCAAGAATGGGGGCGAGAGGGCCCAACCCCAGGTTGGAACATCGACAGGGAGAAAGAGGAAACTAACCAACAGAGACCTCAGATTTCTTCGAATTGCTATTGAGAAAGAATCGAAGGGCTTCCTCTAAACAGCTGAAGGAGCAAAACAGGAAAATCTTCAGTCATATCTGTTTGCCAGAACCCTAAGAAAGTACATAAAGGAACGGCTTGGGCTACTGTTGTCTTGCTGCCAAGAAAAAACCTCTCCTGACAAGGCGTCACATTAGGAATCGCCTTTCATATGCTAGGAGTATGTTGAAGAATTTAACCCTCCAGCACTTTAAAAGGATCCTTTATAGTGACGAAGTCACATTCAGAGTGTCCTCAGGCCCTTCAAGGAAGGTTTACTGATCCCGTAGTAGTGACCCTTACCGGGAGAAGTACGTGAATACGACCACGAAGCTACCCTGATTCTTAGATGTTCTGGGGTTGCTTTTCATACAAGAATGTTACTATGAACCAGTACAACTACTCTGAGCTGAACCAGTACAACTACTCTGAGCTGTTAATGGAATATTTGGTACCGTCAATGGTCAAATGTAATGCAAAGGTGTTCATGCAGGACAGTGCCCCTTGTCATAGGGCAAAAACAGTCACAGATCTCCTTAAATTCTGTAAAATCCCTTTCTTGGTGACTGGCCTGGCAACTAGCCCCCCGATCTCAATCCCATTGAGAATTTGTGGGGCATCATCAAACCACAATTAAGGGGGACCGCGACACCTCCAGTCTCGAGAAACTAGAGAGAGAGGTCAGAGACATTTGGGAGAACTCTCCCGAAACCATCCTTGAAAACTTAGCAAGAGTGTTCCAGGACGAACTCAAGCAGTTTAAAAGAAGCGTGGGGGTTGCACCAAGTATTAGAACCCTTAAAAACATCAATCAAGCACATCACAGAATCGTAGTGAATAAGTATTCCGAGGTATTGCGTGCATGCAGTAGGATCTATAGGACGCGTCAATCATTTTTACCCAAACTGTATCTATCTAATATATATATATATATATATATATATATATATATATATATATATATATATATATATATATATATATATATATATATTATATATATATATATACATATATTATATATCATATATATATATATATATATATATATACACGTATATATACATATCCATATATCTATGATATATAATATATATATATATATATATATATATAATATATATATATATATATATATATATATATATATATATATACTATATATATATATATATATACACGTATATATATATATATATATATACGTATATATATATATATTACATACATACATACACAGGCATTACCGGATTATGATGGGTTCGGCTTACGATGTTCCGAGGTTAAGGCGCTTTTCAATTATATTCATCAGAAATTATTTCCAGGGTTACGGCGCCTACAACACTGAATCTGGCAGTTTGAAATATGACACCAAAAAATGCAAAGAATTAATATTTGAAGGTTTTTTTATGAAAAATGCAATAAGAATGCAGTTTACATAGTTTTCAATGCACCCAAAGCATTAAAGTAAGGTTTTTCTTAGGATTTTTTTATGATGTTCCGGCTTATGACGCGTCTCAAGAACGGAACCCCCCACCCCGTCGTAGCCTGTAATATAGAGTAATGAAGTTTTTTTTTTTTTTTAGAATGTTCTGCTTTCCTCGAGTTTACATTCAGAGCACTTCATTCTACAAAAATTGCACTACTCCTTATGTTATATGTTTCTGAGGCATAAAAAAGCTTGCAATGGTCTTGGGACTTTATGGACATCCTATACAATAAGACTGAAAAATTGTTCCTGCCTCATCTTCGCTGTAAACAAACTTGCGTATTTCAAGTGGAATTTAGAGTGAATTAAGAATGAAATGTGTATAATTACAATCAAATAAACACTGTGGAGTTTCAGTTGTGATGGCAGTAAGGATAAAACCACTGATTACAAGGTAAAAAGGCATTTCAGTTCAAAACATGACCCCGGAAATAAGATCTCATACTTTCACTAGTATAGGTAACAAAATGTTGTTTTATTGTGCTGATTACAAACTACAGTATTGAGTAATATCAATAAATGTTACATATATACAAATATATTTAAATGAGTGTGAAGGGAAGGACGTGACGACCAGTGTAGAAACGAATGGACAAACTCCAACCAGACGCCATGTTCGATTTATAAACTGCCTTGAACCCATATTTTACGAAGACTTCTCGCGTTTATTTTACTTAGTATGACGGTTTCATATATCTCATTTTGTTGATGAAACTTGAATCTCTTGAATGGTATGCTTAAATATTTAATTGTATTGTTGTTTCACCAATTAAATATTGAGTGAAAAAAGTGGTCTTTCTTCGAACGAATGGTCATACATCGGTAATTTACCCTATAATGAAGCTTTGTGTAAATACCTAATGGAGTTTCCTTCACCAGGGGTCCACCAGCCCCCTTTGCCAAAGTAACAAGGATTTACCGTTATTCTACCCCTGGACCCTCCACAATATGTGACTCCTACTCTGCATTCACTCCGAATGCAGAGTAGGGGGTCAAAACTACCGTAGACTTATTAGCTTTAGACTAAACCTATAACCAGATTTAAAATTTACCTGACTTAACCTGGATGCTGTGTCTTGACGTGGTTGGAGAGGGATCCCCCTGAACCCCCCATTCTTTCTGCATACAACCCCTGTACTGTCCAGATTTTGTTCATGAATCTTACCTGGCCAGATATCTTATATAGCTTGTTATTCTCCGAAAGTCTGGACAGAATTTCTAAAACTCACCCGGTCAACACGCAGTGGTCGGCCAGGTGGTAGTGTACCCATTCCCACCGCAGGCTGGGGAGACGGGGCGTAAGGAAACCAATTCCATTTTCTGTCAGATATTTTCTGTCGCCGGTGTCAGACAACAAGTGTTTTTCTGCACCTCCGTCATTGGATTTTGGAACTCTTTTTGTCAAAGAATGCTTTGGCTTTTTTCTTGAGGGACACCATCAAGGAAGTTGCATTCATCCTGTCAAGACAGTGATATGAAAGTGTTGAAGGTGAATGCGCATGGACTGAGGGCTATTTCTATGTCGGTAGCCTTCCAAAAGAACATGGCACTCAATGACATCTTGAATGCCACATTTTGGCGTAGTAATTCAGTGTTTGCCTCTCACTACCTTCGGGAGGTGAGGATTACATACGAGAACTGCTACTCTTTGGGCCCATATGTCGCAGCGGGACACTATATTGGGGACAGAGAGTAGCACTCTTCCTATCATTTAGAAAATAATATGTTAGTTTGGACTTTTTAATTTTATTTCTTTTTATTTTTTGTTTTTATTATGTTTATGTAGGTGTTTAGCTTTGTGTGGCTTGTAGGCCGCCTTAGGCGGACTTCCTCCATTAGCCTTGGTTATACGAAGTTTAAACCCAGATAGGCTAGGTCAGGTGGTAATGTTTTTGCTTCGCCTCATAGTAGGGTAAATGTTTTTGTCACAGTGTGGTCCCGCCCCCCCGTTGACAAATCATCTGGAGCGCACCAGCTACATAGGTCACGTCCTTGCTGGCACCTCCAGTGAAGCATTAAGAGCATTCGGTGTCTAAACAACACCTATATGATCTGTCACATTGTGGTCACGCTCCCCGTGACAGTTCATTAGAGCGCACCAGCTACACAGGTCACGTCCTTGCTGGCACCTCTAGGAATGCAGTACCGAAATTGGAGGTCTATAATATAGGATCTAGTTGCATTGTGGTCACGCCCCCATTGACAGATCCTCTAGAACTCAACAGCTTCACACAGGTCACTACCTAGCTGGAGTCTCTATAAAGTAGAAGCAGACTTGGGTGACGGTCTCACGAAGTCAGCTATGCTAAACAGTTAAGGACCAAAATATCATCATATATATGACAAATTGTTTCCCAAAATCGAATCTGTCTCCCCCTTCCTCCAAAGGAGGGATTCAGCTATATAGATATCTGGCAGGTAAGATTCATGAACAAAATGATATTGTTATGATACAATAAAGTTTGTTCATACTTACCTGGCAGATAATATAATAACAAAGTGCCCACCCACCTCCCCTCAGGAGACAGTGGCACAGAAAAATCTGACAGAAAATGGGAATGGTTCCTTACGCCCGCCTCCCAGCGGTGGGAATGGGTACTACCACCTGGCCGAACCACTGCGTGTGCTGGGAGTTTTTGAAATTCTGTCGGACTTCAGAGAATACAGCTATATATATATCTGCCAGGTAGTATGAACAAACTTTATTGTATCATAACAATATCATTTTGCTCCACCAGGTGTACAGAATTGTCTACAACACATCAGTCCTTCCTTATGCTTAGGCATTGGTCGAAAGCATCTGGGCATGTATTGCCAAACCTCATTTCATGCTAAGTCATCATCTAGACTAGTAATTTTTTTGTTTTTAAATTTATTTTGTTCCCTCTCCAGTTGCTAGTTGAGTTTTTTGAGTTATGGTAATAGCCTATGCAGAACATGCAGTGGCTATAGTAATACTCTGAACTTACACGAGGTCAGGTTCCAGACCCCCCTCGCACAAGCGGAAGTTTCGCATAAGTTTGGCACAGTCTCTGAAATTGCTAATAAATGCTTACTTCTACAGTTTTGAACACTAAATATGACCCTTAGTATTAGGCAAACTTTTAAATGAAATTAAAGTTACTGTAATGTGATTTAAAAGTTAGTTTAATACATTACCCTTAAAAAAGGAATAACTGGTTGGCATAAAAATAGTTACAGTAACTGCTATGTACATATGTATCCACTTCCGCACATATACTAATGTTACCCCTAATTCATGGGATGCCATTTCTTTTTCTGTCAGAGTAAAAGTTTTCTTTGCATCACTGGGTAATCTTCATAAGTCAGTCATAACGAAGTCACACAAATAAAATAAAGAAGACATATGTAAATAAGTAATGTTTGCAGAGGGTGAAGGTAAAATTAAATCAATATAAAATCATGAACTAGTGTGAGAGCTAACTATTAACAAGAGAGAGAGAGAGAAAGAGAGAGAGAG
The DNA here is from genome assembly GCF_015104395.2 of Macrobrachium nipponense. Classification (NCBI taxonomy): domain Eukaryota; kingdom Metazoa; phylum Arthropoda; class Malacostraca; order Decapoda; family Palaemonidae; genus Macrobrachium; species Macrobrachium nipponense. The sequence goes on along the minus strand of NC_087218.1, from coordinate 54,085,802 downwards.
AGAGAGGTAAAACTCTGGAGGGGTATCATTTTTTAAAAGTGTGAATGGGATCACATCGTCTGAAAGTACATTAACTGTATGTGCTGTAATTACATAACATAGTTCATACAGATTGTACCAGCACTTTTCTTCGAGGTTAAGAATATTATTTTCACAGAATGACAACTCTGATGTTTTATTAGTTGATCATGGAGTTCTTATATATTGACCAACACTGAATTACCCACTTGCCTTTGTATTATTTTCAAAAATATAAATAGGCATGCACTAAATCTCCATAATGATTGTACACTTAAAAGCATGAAAACTTTTACTAATTGTAGTATATATTAGTACGTACTTCAGAAATTAAACAAAGTTTTTGAAGGGACATCTTTGAAAAGTGCAGTAAATTTGTGAGTGGGGTATCACATCTTATAAAGTAACGTACGTATATGCACTAATTGCATATTTGTGCATGTAAAAAATAAAAATAATACATTTTTAAGAAATATTTTATACAGAAAAGCTTTAAAATTTAAACATTTGATTTGCATAATGAATTAAACATAAACACTTGCATGGATTTCCAGGGTTTCTGGAAGGTTCGCAAATGCTCGCGCTGTTGTGAAGAACTCGTGTATGATGATTAGTTAGGTTCCGATGAAAAGTTCGCACTATTGTGAATTCGCGCAGATCGAATTGCTTAAGTTTGGGGTATTACTGTATATCGGGTGATGCAATTCTTCAAACAACAAGTGTAGGATAAAGCCTCATAAGTAAGATTACCCACTCTGTCAAAGTTGGGATTTTTTTTTTTTTTTTTGCTTCCATAGTCCATATTATTCTTTGTCATTGATGTGAAGCTAGTACATGTTACTTCTATCTTGTAGTTCTCAAGAAGGCCATACTATGGTGCCTCGAGGACATGATTATCAGTTCAGAGGAATTTTAAATCCGGTCAGTCATATGCCTAAAACGTTGACTTCACCTATATGCACCAATTGATATCATTTGAAAATGCATATGAAATCTCTTACTGAAGAGACAGTGCAGTTTCTCTTGTTGAATGATGAGTGGTATTTTTTTATGAGTAGAATTCTTTGTTTATTATAATATCTGTCAAGTACTACACCTTAACTAGAATTCCGTTATCTCACCTACAGAATACGTACTTTTATATTAATGTTTTTTTTTTAGGCTTTGTACAGACGGCCAACGAAGAATTGGTCGTAGTTTCTTAATTCATTGTTCGTTATGGAAATATTTGCCATATGCAGGTGCCCAGATTATTTACTTAACAATAAATAACATTTCTTTCAAGGGTGATATACTTGAAATAAATTACATTAGAATTGAGCAGACTTATTCAACGTGTTAAAGATAATTATTTTGCAAAGTAAAGAAATATATACCGATGGTCCGACGTTTCTAATTTTATTCTCAACTCTAGCTACTGAAGGATTTTGAAGTTGGCTTTGCTGCCGCTCGAGTCTTGACTCAACGTATCGTACTGCACTGGGGTGTTGTCATTTCGTCTCCTACAGCCGATAAATAATACATCAAGGCGTTAACATTCCTTGAAAATGATGTTTAATTAAACTAATTTTGTCCTTTGATAGATAAAATAATTTGCATGACACATTTAGTGGGCCTAAATTGGACTTCTGATTTTCCCACCCACCTGATTAGCCTAGGTCTATTTTCAGCAGCATACTCTATCGGATACGTATATTAATGAATATTTAAATCGACTATATATATATATATATATAGATTTATATATATATATATATATAAGTGTGTGTGTGTGTGTGTGTATATATATGTGTATATATGTGTGTATATGTGTGTATATATATATATATATATATATATATATATATATATATATTATATATATATATATATATGTTAATTTGCTTTATTTGATTATTCCCGTTATTCTTGTTTTATTAGCCATGTTCGCCTTTCTTCTTATCCTTTTCATAATTGCTTAACATAATTAACTCGGACCTTATTCAGTCTTATTTTTTTTATTCGAATTCCTTGCATATCATCCTGTTTCATTTGGACACGTTGGAAAGCTGTGGGAGTCAAACTGACGAATACATTAAGAAAGGCTTACCTTTCATTAAAGCTTTCTAGGTTGATCAAATAGAAATTAATTCAAATTAGTTTCATATGTATACCTAGACCTACTACCATAAGCATATTATAAGTAGCTGAAAGGATAAGAAATATGAAGGTGACGTTCTCGTTTAAGTCTATTTCATATGTTTTTTTTTTTTTCTTTCCAAGTAAAACCTACTGCTTTAATCAAGGGTTGCTCTTTGACGGCTACAGGGTGTAACACAAGTGTATGCACATATTTTGGGGAATGAAAGATAAAGTTTCTTTGAACAGAAAATATTTTATAAACATCCATTTTAAGGCGTCCGTTGTCGGTGCGGGGAATTTTAAAATAACCGTTATCATTAGTGATGCTTTCACGCGATACGCGTTCGTCGGATCGAGTACCTGAGATGGAGAAGAGAGCGGAGGTGGCGTATTGGAGTGATGGAAGGATTAGGCCGATGTTAATAAAGTATCTCCCAATAAAAATTTTTTGTATTCTTGTAGGTTTTGAAGAAAAAAAAATGCATGTATCATTGAAACTGTTTCCCTCCCTATCCGTGGTATTCACTGGCCACCGATAAAAACAAAACAAAAAAAAGAGTAAGCCTAACTGAATCTCTCATCCATCAAAGATAAGTTTTGCTTATTCATTAGACTTATTCATTAGACAACTATCAAAGATTTTCAAGTGTAGATTTTAAAATCTCTTCTTCTCCATCTAAATGTATTTCCATCAGACACCAGTCATAAACGTAGAGCTAGTTATGATTCCTGGTTCAGCAATGTCGTGACGAGGCACTAGAATTCCAAAATTCACAAATGAATGTTGCTCAGCAACATTTACACTACTGTATTGTCTTGCTCTCTTGTGGTGCTTCGAGGTGTTCCACCTCTAGGCCACTGTTCTAAATTTTGCCATTCTTTAAACAATTTGATTTTTCTATGTATGATTCTCTCTGGTTTATTAAGCTTTCTTGCTATCTCTCCACAGGAAATTGCACCAAATGCAGTGCAATAATTGTCTCTTGCTCATCGAGGGATGTTTCTTAGACCGATAAATGAGAGATTGACATTAGATTTCCCGTGCAATAGAGTGAGGTCGCCTGGTTCACACTGTTAGGATAGTTTTTTTTTTTTCTTTCTTTTTGCTTTTAGATTTGATAGCATTTGTGAAATTCATATTTTTTTGTAAAATTTAACAAATGGAAAAGTTCAACTACCTTTAACTTAATATTGAAATGATAATTTAAGGACTATGTTTATGCGATACTACTAGTGATAGGTGTCTCCTATCTATTTGGTATGTATATCTATGGTTGTGATATGACGTTTTTTTATCACTTCGTTTCGTTCACGGTCAATTTTGCTATATGGAAAATAGTTTTACACAATAACATAACATAATGTTCTAAAGATAATCAGTGACTGTTTTTTTAACGTCATTACATATGATTTCTTCCATCTTTGAAAAGAAAATAGATAAATAAGGCATGAATCGTGCGTCAGGCAGGTGAACGCAAAAATTATGAACTCTGCCAAGAGTTTTTTGGCCGACCATACATGTAAATTATGTTAGATATATGTATTCATGAGAAATATACAATTAATTGACAATACAGCAAATGATTTTATAGCATGTGTGTACCTATTCATGTATGTATGTACAATGTCCACACAGTATTTATATGGTTTTTAAATTTATTTCAGGATTTAATTCTGTGATCCATTTGTGAAACATGAAGACAATGGCCATTGACTGCTTTCGAAGTCTATGCATCAGGGGGGGTACAGTATGAATTGTGCTTCTAGTATTAACTGAAATACGTATTCTTTATTTTCCCTACCAGCACTAAAGAATTATACATAATTCATAAAAGGGGTTTAACTCATGTTTTTTACTATAGGTAATAAAGGGATTTTGACAAAGGAAAAATCTATTTCTTGGGGAAGACCCTGTCGTCGCCCGGTGAAAAGTTCCTGTAGCTCACTTTTCTAAGTATAAATAGATCCTAAATATACCACAGAAAAAGCAAGCTCAGCTCAAACACCCAAAGGGCGTCAGTATAAAGATAAGGGCAAGTGGAAGTCGCTACTCACCAGGTCTTCCGCCAATTAGAGGATTCCTTTCCAAAAGTCCCTCCCAACGGCAATAGCCGTTACAAAAGGCTACTCCCCTTACCTTCCTCTCGCTCTCGCTACTACTACTACTACTACCCGCGCGCCATCTTCATTCATGGAATAGACACCCAAGCTTGGACTGGTTAAGGGTGGGGAAAGAAGAAGGGATGGGTTCACCGGGCAACACAGGTCTTCCCCCAGAAATAGATTTTTCCTTTGTCAAAATCCCTTTTCTGGGTTCGACCTGTGTCTGCCAGTGAAAAGGTATCAGAGAATTCCCATCCAAGCTTAACAGATACAAAACAAGTATTATAAAGCGGGGTTAATGAAACCTAAGGTTCAGTTCCTTGAAAAAATAAATTTAGAATGCTCTGTAATAAGGCAGGAAATTTTACCTTATTTACTAATTACACTAGAACTTAAACTATGGCTTAAAACTAGCAATAATAAGATAATTTTATAAGACAATATAAAAGCATGGTATATGAAGCATATACAAGGGTATGTACAGACAGGTCCGTAAAACCAATATGATCTCAACACTATGTACATGTTCCAGTGGCGGGATGGCAAACGAACCAGCCCGGCCCGGAAGAGAAAGGTTTGGTAGGGAATACGAGCGAGGCAGGTAGGAAGGAGAGAGTATTAAGGGAAAAGAAATGACAAAAGGGAAGGAGTTGATAAGACTCGGTCATTCTGGGGAAACTATGCTTCCTGCAGCCACTGTTGGGAATTTAAGGGCCTCTTAAGTTTTTGAGATAGTGGTGTTAAATACTGCTGGAGATTTCCAACCCGTATGTTTCTTCAGGTCTTCGAAATTCATATTGTGAAAATAGTTAATGGAGGTAGCCACTGCTCCGATGTCATGGACGTGTGGGACTGAGGTCCGGGTTAGCCTGTTTAATAAAGTAGAGTATTTGTTGTCTAATACTTTAAGAGAAATCGTACCACCTTTCTCTCTAATGAAAAGGAGGCCTGAAGATTTTTCGGAAGTCCTGGCTAAAAAGGATTTAGGGTAACGACAGGACATAATGATGTGTCCGTGTTAGAGGAATAATTTTCCATGGAGCCATCTGTTTTGTGGGTCCTCGTTCTTAGCCAAGAACTTCTGATCTGGGGATATTAGTACTTCACCCGACGGGTGCGGAATTCACATGACCTGGATTTCTAGAGAGAGCCGAGAGTTCAGATATTCTGGCACCCTGAGGCCAGGGCCATTAAGAATAAGGTCTTTCTAAGTAGGGTTATATAGAGCATGACTCAGTGTCTGAGGCTAATTTTAGTACGTCATTCAAAAACCAAGAGACTGTATGAGGGCGGTCTATTGGTCTCAGACGGGCACATGCTCTTGGAATCGAAGAGAATAGAATCTGACAAGTTAATATTAAAGCCAATCTGAAAATCTCCTAGCGCCGATTTGATTGTAGTAATGGTACTAGCGGCTAAGGAGGCCTTTCTCAAATAGAGTTTAAAGAATGAAATTGCCAGATTTGTGGTCATCTTATGAGCAGCTGAATCTTTTAGAAAAATGGGCCAACTTCTTTACTGCTGAATCATATTGCCTGAGCGTTGATTCTCTTTTATCTGATTCTATGAATAAGATGTTTAGTGGATCAATACTAGCGTCCCTTTGGGCCGCAAACTTCATGAAGTCCATAAAGTTAGGGCACTCAGAATTCTTGAGGAAGCTGACACAGTGAGTTTGTACTACCTATGTCAGTTCTGGATGGGGGATCCATTTGGGCCGGAGATTCGGTTCTAGAAGAAACGGAAACCAGTTGCTCTTTGGCCAGTTGGGTGCCACTAATGCTACTTGCTACTTGTCCTATGAAAGATCTTAGCTTGTGCAGGACCTTCATCAGAATATTCACCGGTGGAAATAGGTAAATCTTCTGCCAATTGTTCCAATCTTGGATGGCATCACATCTGTGGCGTAAGCTAGAGGGTTCCAGGTTGGGTGCCACGTAACATGGTAGTTTGTGATTGGATTCCCGTGGTGAATAGGTCTACTTGAAGGTCCGGGATTTGATTGCAAATCCACCGGAACAACTTTCTGTCCAGGGACCACTCCGATTCCAGCGGAGTTGTCCTGGAAAGTGCGTCTGCGATAACATTCTTTACCACTGACAGGTGCCAATGATTTTTCGCCGCAACGAAAATATCGCAATCAATAGGTATTTAGTTTGCTTGACCTGGAGCCTCCTCTGTTTAGACTGGACTACTACTAAACTGTCTGAGACTAGCCTTATGTACTGTTTCTGGCCGAGTCAGTCGCTTTACGGTCAGGAAAACTGCCATCGCTTCTAGAATATTGATGTGGAACTGGCGGAACATATCCGACCACGTTCCCTGTACTTTCTTGTATTGTGAATATCCTCCCCAGCCGCTCAGAGATGCGTCCGTGTGGATGGTTAGAGACGGCGGAGGGAATTGCAGTGTTACTGACTTGGCCAGGTTCTGGCGTTTCATCCATGGACGTAGCCTTTTTGTCAAAATGGGTGGAATTACCGAGATCTTGTCCCTGAGATTGATGTTGGCTCTCTTCCTCCAGACTCGATTGATATCCTTCAATCTGGCTTTCAATAGGGCATCCGTCACTGACGCAAACTGTAGCGAACCTAATATTCTCTCTTGGGTATGCCAAGAAACCTTTTTGTTCTTGAGGAACTGTTTCGTAGCCGTTGCTATCATCCCGTGACCTTCTTGGTGGAAGAGATAGCTTGCGTTTGTTTAGGTCCCATTGGATTCTCAGCCATTGGAAGCAGGAAGCCGAATGAGCTGAGATTTTTTCCTGTTTATCTGAAAACCCGAAATTCCAAGAATCTTATCACCTTGGCTGTTGATTTGCGGCACTCATCGACGCTGGCTGCCCAAATGAAGCCAGTCGTCTAGATATGCTACTAACATTACCCTTGAGTCTTAGTTCTTGAACTATCGACTCCTAATTTGGTGTAATATCCTGGGTGTGATGTTGAGCCCGAACGGCATGACTCTGAATGAGTAAGCCTGCTCTCCTAACTTGAAACCTAGGTACGGAGAGAAGTTCCTTGCTATTGGAACATGTAGTAAGCGTCTGTAAGATCTATAGAGGTGGTGACGGCCCCACGGGGAAGTAAGGTCCGCCCCTGCGAGACGGTCAGCATGCGAAACCTGTCGCAATGAATGTATGAATTGAGACGGGACAAGTCCAGAATCACTCTTCTTTTGTCCGAGTCCTTCTTTGGGACACCAAACAGATGTCCTTGAAACTTTAGGCATTTTTACTTTCTTTATAGCCTTCTTCTGCAGGAGATCTTTGGTATAGTCTATAAGGTCCGCCGTTGGCATCTGATAACTGATTGGCGGAGGGGACCCTTTCTCCCATTTCCACCCCAGACCTTTTGAGACTATACTGTGGGCCCGTGGACTGAAGGTCCAATGGTCCCGGAAGAGATATAATCTCCCTCCCACCTGCGGGCTCTCACTGGCTGGCTGCAGGTCTGTTACCTCTACCTCCGCGGAAGCCTCTACCCCTTGGTCTGCCTCGTAGCCGGGAGCCACCTCTGGCCCTGCTACTTCTGGCATGCCTATTGTAACTGTGAAATACATCTCGCGCCTCATGGTGCGGCGGTTGAAGGCTGGGGAGGTCATTATGGGCTGTGGAGGTTGAAGGCTGTTGAGCCGGCGGAGTTTGTACTAGACAAACTGTTGCTGCGGTTGAGCCTTAGATGTTGAAGGCTTACCGACCTGGGGTACCAGAACCGCTTGCACGACCGCCTGAGGACGGGAGGCCTGGTAAGGATTAAATCTCCTTGGCCTCTTCTTGGGTCTGGTTTGGTGGCCGGGGCCCTCAAACTTCCGTTTGAAGGGGAGTCCCTAACGGACCCGAAGACTCTGGTTGGCTCTGGCTGTTTCATGAAAGACGTTGTTGACCTCGTCTTACGGGAACAAATTTTCTCCCCATATTGAGGACTTTACGAGCTATTGCCAGGACGTGCTTCCTGCATGCTCATCTTGCCATCACAAAGTCTGTACAGGTCCGTTGGAAAGTCTGTAGTAGAGCTTCGTCAAGACCCGGAGCAACTGTTCGTCAGTGTATGTTGATGCTACCAACTCCGCCGCAGTGACGAAATTGATAGATCTTCCTAATCTGGTCCTTGCCTCAAATTCCGCTTTGACCAAGTGGTCCGGAATCCTAGGTAGCTTCTCAGAGAATGGTGGTAAGCGCAATCCGGGTCAAGTTACCTGCTGTAGTAGCCGGAGCATCGTTCCAAAAACTCCATACCTGCAGGGATGAGTAGAGAGGTAGCCTCTGTCTCTTTTAGCACTGGTAAGAGCTTATCCTCCACCGCTGCTTGCAAAGTTAGTTTCGCCACCTTGGATGTACAGGGCGACGGAACTCCGTTTGGAGTCACAAACATGGTAAAGCTACCTTTATGTGGCGTTAGTTTAGTGTTCACGCAACCCCAGTCGGCGAGGGTGCGAACCCAAACAGGTTGAGCTTGGTCCCTAGGGAAGATCACTGTCTCCTTGGGCGGACTTGTCTACTCTGACTAGCGCATGCTCTACTTAGTCTGACAAAACCAGGGAATGGGAATTGGAGACCCTCCAGGAAGAGCTCAAAGTCCTCCAGTGGACGGGTTCCGCATCCTTCAATTGTCCTTTTCCCATCCGAGAATGGGGCATGCAGTGCTAACTACCACGGGTTGTTATTGTCAAATGGCGGTAGCTTTGACGCATCCGGCACTGTCATAGATAGCACCGGGGTTCTGGAGTGGAGAAATCCAGTCATCATCGCCTCCAGTGGCCATGATCCTCTCGATCAGAGACGTTATTGCCTGGCCTGAGGTATCTGAGTCCAAGCGAGTCATATCGACTCAAGCCTCTCGTCAACCACTTCCCTAACCTTCGTCATTAGAAGGTTAGCGAAGGCCTCTTGGTCAAATCCGGACTCCGTCGCCTTAGATTTGGCGGATTTAGCTCTCGACCCCTTAGGAGGGGGAGAATCCTTGGCAGCGGGTGACTTGGTGGTAGAAGTCGACGGCTGTGGGGCCGACGACGACCCAGTTGCCGCTGACGGAGTCGGTTTTGATCCCTTTGGAATCTTGGGAATGACCGAAAGCGATCCTTCGCAAGTAGGGGTGGGCTTAGAGAAGCCCAGGAAGAAGAGGAAGAAGAAGAGGAGTAGGACTTAGGAGACTACCTGCCTCACTTACCTCCCCACCTACCTCTTCCGCCATCAAGTCCTCCTGATCCTCCGGGATGGGCATTGTCACCACACAGATGGCTTCTATGATGGGGGCGGCAATGTTTGCTGCAACAGCCGTCGTAGCCGTGGCCCCCTTGCACAGAATGGAGCACAATCCTGCATCCAGAACGTACGGCTGTCCCGCCGGCGCATTCTTCCTGAATCCAGAAACCCATCCTCTCAGCGCTACCCTTGCCTCATGCCGGCGTCCGAGGCAGCCTGTCAGAGAGGAAATCGAATTAACATTCCACTTGGGGAATAGTATCTATGATAAACTTCTTAAGTATTATAACAGAAATTTCATGTCAATGATAGCAAAGATACTTACCTATGCTCATCAGTGAGAAGAGACACCATCTCGTAGCAGACGGTGCACGCGTCCGGATGCCAGACCATGTAGCGCTTGAGTTGCATGGCGTAATTCGCGTGCGAGCGGCAGACTACATGCCGTAGGGCTTGCCGAGGGAAGCGGAGCACCCTTCCACCTGGCAACGGACCATCTGTAAGTTGAAAATCTCTGAGTATCAGCCCAAGGGGCCAGAGTTAACTCCGACGAGAGCATGCACCTTAACTCAGATATTGGTTCAAGACTTACTCACTCAATAATTTTCAACTCACTGAATGAATAAAGAAATTCTTTGGTGTATTTGCCTGCTCCCGATTCCGTCCTTGGAAGGTAGATGTAAGTCCAGTATGTGGGATCTGAGATCCGCCGGACCGTTGAAGAGGAAGGACCTAATCTCTATTACTGGTCGGCTGAATCAGAAGGCTATGCAATATCGTAGTCGAATACCTGGCCCATCCACCGTCCCCACCGGAGCGGGGAACGACACAAGGACGGAAACTGAGCTGCGGCAACTTAGTGCAACACTTCGGCAGCAGATGAGAGGGTGAGTCACACTCCGTCGGTACCATTAAAGGTCCGGAGGAATATCTACAGTGTAGTCCCCAAAGCTTAGCCTACTCAAAGTCTCATTTCTCATTGTCATAAGTAATGCCGGCGGAACGGGCTGAAGCGGCGGATCGGGAAGGTAATTCCTCTATTTGAACCTGCACGCCTTCTAGTGGGGGGAGCATAACTCCTAGCCAAATCCGTAGCCGGGGAGGACAACTGGAGGGAGAGACGCACTGAGCGGCGGAGCTGTATAATTGTACAATTGGAGCCATCCGTCGCCGGCTGGTGTGATACTAGACCACTGTAAGGGCCGGCGGAGCTATTCACTTGGAGACATAAGGGATTACATATATTACCAGTAACCCCTCCGCTCCCACCCCTCTCTTCCCCACTTAAATGAAAAACTCGAGCGGTCCATTCATCGATAAGACTACTAGAACTGCGAGTTATAACCGTCCGGCAGAGCCGTGCTAGGAAGGGGGAGGGAGGGGGGTAGGTGGTATGTGGTCGGTCATGATCGTCTGGCCACCAATCCGATCAGAGATGGACACCTATTGAAGGCTGTGTAGCCTACTACTGCAGGGGTAGTAGGCCGACTGGGCCTATGGCCCGTCGTGATTGGTACAGCGACCGAGTCGGTGATCGCTCTCAACCCGGGAGGACATGGCCTACTACTAAAGGTGGTACTAAAGGAGGCTAGGCCAAGACGATAAACATACCAGACCACTTAAATTACAGCAATACATAAACAAACAATATATAATAATAATATATAAATAATAATAGGCATCATGGAGGAGTTGGCAAAGGAATATAATGCGAAAGGAGAATACCCAGTATGGATCTAACTTAACCTTCCGAGATCACTACAGAACCAGACAGGTAGGCCCAAATAACCTCTAAAGACATCATGGTGTGGACCGTGGCCCTCGACCAAACCTGCTAAATTCGAATTTTTTCGATCTAGACCGGTAGGGAGGATAGATCCAACAATATGATAAGAGAGAG